>NC_083740.1:21119887-21129887 GCF_033458585.1 Syngnathus typhle
TGCGGCCGCGTGCAGGGAGTAGTGGTGGCTGTCGTGGTGGTGCATGACCGGATGATGAGGAAAGCCTGATACTAAACTCATCGTGACCTACCGACGCGCGCACACAAACTCATGCGCACGCACAGGCGCTCTCACGTGCACACACGTAAACGGACAACGCGCGATCCCACACCAAACCTTTGGGGTTGTTGCAGAATCGCTGTCTAATGACCTTTCGAAGGAGATGTTAGCACAATGAATAATTTCCACATCGCGACCGGGAATGCCCGCCGAGTCCAAAAATATGAGAGGCAGTACTCCGAGTAGAAAGGGCCGGGCTATCCCAGTCTACAGCTTCTCAAAGTCTCCTCAACTCTCGACATGGTTCTTCTAGCAACCAATCCGAATATATGTAGCGCTTCTTCTTTTTTCAATTTCAGCTCTTCTCACCGATTCAACATCTTCAGCCGTTTTGGGCAAGGCAGGGTTAGTCAGCGCGGCAACCGGCTCAACACTACTGGTGCATACTGACCGGACAGAGAGGAGAGAGAGCGAGAAAGAAAAAGGGGGGAGCAAAGAAGAGTGAGAGAGAGAGAGAGAGAGAGAGAGAGAGAGAGAGAGAGAGAGAGAGAGAGAGAGAGAGAGAGAGAGAGAGAGAGAGAGAGACGATACGTCCGACGCGGGAGGAGAGCGTGCCTTCGCAGATTTCTCTGACCAATGGCCAACCTTCCACCCTCCACTGGCCTCGATTGCAGAATCTGTTTACTTGTCTTTAATGTCAATGGGCCCGCTAAGTAGGTCTGCTGGCACACCGCTGGGTCAACAGTAATGAGATATGTTCTTGGCATTGGAATTCGTACACAATTTACAATCATTATGTGGCCAACTTGTTTTGCATAGAGGTTGTTGTGGAAAACTATTTGTTTTAAAACATTTTAATACAAATTCAAAGGTTACAGGGAATATTGGCACAGAAAACTGTGATTTTAATTTAATAATATATAACTCCATGAAAATATTAAACCTAGGTCCAGGGGATGATCAAATTACCCTCGTCATGTGTGAGTCTTTGTAAATCTGCTTGAATGTGGGGATTTAGTGCACTCACATATCATACTAAAGTTATCTTGTTCCACGTCAATTTCTGAATGACCAAATCATGACGTGAACCTTTCCTTTCAGAACAATAAGTGTTACAAGGAACCTTAATTGAAATGCATGCAACATGGTTGGCTTATATTGGGATGTATTTTTTTATTCTGGTTGATCTTAGACCAATATGTCTGAAAAAGAGTGTAAGGCCAGGCTCGGGGACACTAGCCAGTACAGTTCATCTTAGGCCAATATGTCTAAGAAAAAGTGTAAGGCTAGGCTCGGGGACACTAGCCAGTCCTCAGACGCGTGTGAAGCATGTCAGCGGTCGTTTATTCGTTGTGAATGAGTTAAATCACACACATCACATGTTCTCATCCAGCAAAGTATCGAAACCCAATTAATATACAACCTATTATTATTTTCTATTTTAAAAATAAAGAAATATCTATTGACCTATATCACCCGTCTACGAAATATGTCAGAGTGAAACGCGTAAATTTAGTTCGTAATGTAAACGAACTAATGCTATGACCAATAACATTATATTTGGATTGAATCGTTCTCATTTGTTTCATTCGAAATTCACGCGCAAATACTACATAATTTGTCAATTATATTTTTATTGAAACGAATTATTCAAATAAATGATGTAAAGATTCCGAGCTTATAATGATAATAATACTACTACTAATAATAATGATGATAATAATAATAATAATAATGTTATATCAATATTATATATATGTTAAAACGACTACTACTACTACTAATAATAATAATAATAATACATTTATTAATACTAGTAATAATTTTCAAGTTAGTAATAAACTTAAAGCATGGCATTACAACCAAAGTTGTCCGCTTACAAGCTGACCGCCTCTTTTTATGCTTGCACGCGTAAAGTAACAACAAAAAGTGTGTCTTCTTTACCAACGTTTGAAACGAACACCTCGAATTTGTTTGGGTTATGTTCTATGTTTGATTTCTATTTTCACCAGATAACAGTTACCCTACTATAAATTTAATACGAAACATACTATAAATGGCAGTTTAAATAAATATTTATTCTCCAGGTAAACGGACTTGCTATTCTATTGACGATACATGCGTGACCCATGAAGGAATAAGGAACTGCCAAGGAAGCTAAACACAGCCAGGCTTTCTTTGCATTTTCTGGATCCATACAAAGCCTGAGAACGCAATCCAAAGTGGTACCACGACGGTGGTTATCAACTGCTTCGTCAACCCTGGCTCTTGTCCCCATGCAGACTTTGTGCGCGTTCACGTAAAGCGGGGCATTTCAGCGTCATTTGAGCAACATATACAAAAAAGTGGATCGATCAAGAATCGCATATTATCACAACCGAGCAAATAGTGATAATTGAGGGTTTCGAAGAAAGTAAAACATCATAACGGCAAAAAGCGACACTGCTGCTGATATTCCTGAACGATAACACTGAAACCCAGTGGTAAATTTCTCACTGCTGAATATCCAAATCCAAAAAAATGAAATGAAATAATTCAAAAATGATACTCAAGATGTGTGACTCCGTAAGCTAAGTCTGTCCAATGATGAGAGATTCGTGACTACAAATTTATTTGGGGGCCAATTTAAAGTGAAGTTGTTCGTTGATTGATAATCATATGTGATAAATACTGTTAAGTTAAAGAATATTATTTTTCCCAGATGTGATACCAGCACCATTAAACAGTAAATCAAAGTCAAGGATAAGAAAGCATACAAAGTGGTAGCTTAATTTATTTTCTTTACAGTGTGTGAATAATACGTTGTGTCACATTTTATAGTTGCAAAGACAACGTCGCGCATTGCACAGCAATCTTGCTCAGATTTTCAGCATCACTTACTGAACGCATGGCAAAGAAACGGATGCACACGTGAGCCCGCAGCTTCACGGCATTGACGTGTCCAGCAATCAGCCCGCAGTCCGATCGCGGAAGACTCTCCCTCCCCGCGACCGCCCCCTCAAATGCTTTTGGACAAAACAAACAAACGTTTTATAATTTACAAGCTAAGCCTAAAGGCCACAAATGAATTGATTCATGAATCCAATTGGACAAACCAAAGGATCATCTTGAGTATACATTTTTAAGTATTAAACGTTTTAGAGTTGTCCCATGTCCAGCAGTGGGGAAATTAGCATGGGACTAGAACAAGTACGGTCAGCAATTTTCTGCCAGCATCTTCTCTTGCCTTATTTGCAGAAACAGTGTTGCTTTCTGCAGTTATATTTGTATTTTTTGAAACCTGATTACAATTCGCTTCTCCTAAGTAAAATATGCGGCTCTTACATAGAAACGCCCCCTTTTATGTGAACGCGCACAAAGCCTGACAATGAGCCTGGGTTAACAAAGCGAGTTGAATATCACTTAGCTCTAATCAGAGCTGGCTTTGTCGATCCAGATTCCAGATCGTGCACAGAAAGCCTGACTGTGTTGCGCTTTCTTCGCAGTATACTCCCCATTGTATTCGCCGCCTTTTGCCCGACGCCCTTAGAGGAATGACGCAAAATGAACGTATAAGTCATGTTTTACTACTGCTATGGTGCACTGAGCACATTTTATTGAACTCATCTAGTGTACCGGACAATAAGACAGTTTTCTGAAGTTAAAACAAGCAAACAAACAAACAAACAAACAAACAAACAAACAGACAGACAGACAGACAGACAGACAGACAGACAGACAGACAGACAGACAGACAGACAGACAGACAGACAGACAGACAGACAGACAGACAGACAGACAGACAGACAGACAGACAGACAGACAGAGACCAAACAAACAAACAAGCAAACAAACGTGTCAGGAAAAGACATACCACCTCCAAAATATATAGTATAAATATATATTTTGGGAAATTAAAAAATGGAAAGAAAAAAAAAGAGTGCAAATATATTTTGAAGTCATGCAACCTTTGTCACATATATTGATGTTTTGTTTAACTTCAGTGTTTGAAAGTTTGAAAATATGGATCGTAACCTTGGGAAATTCAACAACAGAAGCCTACAAGAAGCTCCGTGAAGACCTCTGGGTTTTTTGGGGCGGTGGGGATAGTTGTGGGTTACACATACAGTAAAAAGTGAAATCATGCTGAGAGAGGCAATCAATAGTTGGGGTTTAAATCAGGGTAAACAAATCTTGTCAAGAGAGAATTACAGTCACTATTTCTAGACTGTAATTGGTAATAAATGATGTCGAATGATTCGAATATGCAGTCATGTGATTATTCCTCCTGTGTTGTGTGGGAGATCAGGAGCAGCAGGGTTGCAGAAAGTGTGAGTTGGACTTGTGCGTGGAAGGCACTTTGATTGATATTTGTTTAAATGTTGCATGGGGATCGCTCATTGTGTGTGTTTAGGTATGTGTATGTGTGCGCACGCGTGTCAGGCTGCTCTCTGTAATCCATCTATGTGAATGGGAGCTGTTGCAGTAATTTAGATCAGTTTGTGTCTCCTGATAATGATATATAATTAGACTGTAGGTCAGTCGGTCAGACTCCTGATCTCTCTCCCCCTCTCTGTCTCTCTTTCTCCCTTTGTCGCTCTATTTCGCTTTCTTTTTTTTTCACGCGAAGAACTCTCCCCCATATACTCTATCGTCTGATCTCAGCCATTCTTCATGTGTATAAATAAACCTGATGGAGTCACGTGATGTATGTATGCACGAGCAAAAGCGAGAGAAAGTTTTCACTCTGCGTGCGTGTGCGCATGTGTGTCAGCCCGTGTGATGACGTACAGGTACATTCCACAGCAACCAAAGTTTCTTCAGCATAAAGTAATGAATGTACTGTATAGCCCAACTGCACTCACAGTGTATATAGACTTAATTCATCTCAATTTATTTTACTTTTGCAAGCTTTTAATTAATCCTTTTAGTATTTCATGTATTGATTTATTATTTAAGGTTAACTTTGGAATATCTTATTAATTTTACCGATGTTGTATAGTTCTTGCCTTATTTTACCATAATCTTGATATGTTTTTTTTCTTCAGTTTCAACTCCAGTGTTTAGGCAGTGTAGGCAGGTGTTTGTCTAGCCTACCAGCGGGGGTGCTGTTCCATGAGGGAGGGAGTCTCGCCTGGATGGATGGTAGGCACGGCTTGGTCTGGGGGTTCCCGTCTGCCCGGAGTAGTCTCTGTGGCGGTGTTCCCGGTGGTTAAGAGCTGTGGTCCCTCTTGGTGTTGAATGGCCCTCACTTTTTCCTCACCTTATGTCTTGGCGCTCAACCATGTCTCTCTACTGTTTGTCAGCGTGTGTTTGGGGACGTCTGTGTATACATATGTGCATGTATGTACTTATGGCTGTGTGTGTGCTTGTGTGAATTGGTGTGTATACAAAATTGTATTGCATGTACCGTATTTTCCGGACAATAAGTCGCTCAGGAGTACAAGTCGCACCAGCTATGAAATGCATAATAAAGAAGAAAAATCCTATATGTCGCACCGGAGTACAAGTCGCAATTTTGGGAGAATTTTATTTGACAAAATCCAACACCAAGATCTGACATGAACAGGCAACAACAGGCTAAACGATACGGTATGCTAACGTTACATAAACACAAACAAGCAACTGAGATCGTGCCTGACGTAACATATTAACAGTTATTCAAATAACTATAACATAAATAACACGTTTATCAAACTATCCGTGTCATTCCAAATCATTAAATCCATCAAAACGCCGCTGCTGACCCCACAAGTGCATGCAGCGCTGACGTCGGACTCGTCGTCAGTTGCAGTTCCAATTATTCCACAGGCCTATAGAACTATTTATAAACTATATATCAAATAACTATAACATAAATAACAAATTTATCGGACCATTTGTGTCACACAATATCATTCAATCCATCGAAATCTTCGTCCTCTGTGTCACTTACAAAGAACAACACCGCTGCTGACTTGGAAGTACATGCGGCACTGATGTCAGACTCGTCGTCAGTTGTTGTTTCAATTATTCCACAAATCAATATAACTATAATTTAGCGTTACCAAAGTACCAGTCGTGGGTTCGGTAAATGGTAGGGGTGTAACGATACATCGATACACATCGATTAATCGATATAATGCTCTACGATTTATTGGCATCGATGCTAAAGGTAAACATCGATTTATATCGCCGTGTTTGACCTCGGACATTAGACGCGACTTTATTTTGAAATCCAGTTCATTGTTGCTTGCTTCCTCTTTCCGGGAGCAGGGAGCAGTGCGCGGCGTTGCTGCACGTGAAAGGGGAGTCGACAACTAGTACGCGGCTCCTGGGCTGGTGCTATGGCTAGTGTCCAAAAAGACGAGGAAATTGGCTCCCCTTTAGGCTTCAAGTCATTCGTTTGGAAGCACTTTGGATTCCAAAGAAAAGATGGCTCAACGGACAAGACACGTGCAGTTTGTAAATCCTGCCATGCGGTGATCAAATATTCAGGGAGCACAAATCTCGCCGCACATTTAAAGAAAAAACACGACATCAAAGTTCAGTGTTAAAGTAAGCAATTTGTATACTACAATACTGTTGTAATTTCCTAAATAAAGAGTTTGCAGTACCTTGTTGATTTTGCGTATGAATTGTTGTAAATCAGGATATTGTTCTATATTTTTTATTAAAAAAAAAAAAAATCGATCGTAGAGCACTATATCGCGATATATCGTGAATGAATCACAGCAGGCTTGGAGATATCGGCAAATATCGTATCGTAGTTCTTTATATCGATATTATATCGTATCGTGACAAAACCCGCGATTTACACCCCTAATATATACGTATGTGTATATGTATATATATATGATATATGTATATGTGTGTATATGTATATCTATATATATATATCCATCCATTTTCTGAACCGCTTAGTCCCCACGGGGATCGCGGGTGTGCTGGACCTTATCCCAGCCATCATCGGGCAGTAGGCGGGGGACACCTTGAACCGGTTGCCAGCCAATCACAGGGCACACAGAGACAAACAACCATTCGCACTCGCACTCACACCTAGGGACAATTTGGAGTCTTCAATCGGCCTACCAAGCATGTTTTTGGGATGTGGGAGGAAACCGGAGTGCCCGGAGAAAACCCACGCGGGGGAGAACATGCAAACTCCACAAAGGGAGGGCCGGAGGTGGAATCGAACCCGCACCCTCCTAACTGTGAGAGGCGGACGTGTTACCCAGTGCCTCACCGAGCCGCTATGTGTGTGTGTGTGTGTGTGTGTGTATATATATATATATATATATATATATATATATATATATATATATATATATATATGACGCTCATATATATGAGGGGTGTAATATAAGGGGTGTAATATATATATTAGGGGTGTAAGTTTATTTTTTTAGGGGTGTAACGATACATCGATACACATCGATTAATCGATATAATGCTCTACGATTTATTGGCATCGATGCTAAAGGTAAACATCGATTTATATCGCCGTGTTTGACCTCGGACATTAGACGCGACGTTATTTTGAAATCCAGTTCATTGTTGCTTGCTTCCTCTTTCCGGGAGCAGGGAGCAGTGCGCGGCGTTGCTGCACATGAAAGGGGAGTCGACAACTAGTACGCGGCTCCTGGGCTGGTGCTATGGCTCGTGTCCAAAAAGACGAGGAAATTTGCTCCCCTTTAGGCTTCAAGTCATTCTTTGGAAGCACTTTGGATTCCAAAGAAAAGATGGCTCAACGGACAAGACACGTGCAGTTTGTAAATCCTGCCATGCGGTGATCAAATATTCAGGGTGCACAAATCTCGCCGCACATTTAAAGAAAAAACACGACATCAAAGTTCAGTGTTAAAGTAAGCAATTTGTATACTACAATACTCTTGTAATTTCCTAAATAAAGAGTTTGCAGTACCTTGTTGATTTTGCGTATGAATTGTTATAAATCAGGATATTGTTCTATATTTTTTATTAAAAAAAAAAAATAATCGATCGTAGAGCACTATATCGCGATATATCGTGAATGAATCGCAGCAGGCTTTAAGATATCGGCAAATATCGTATCGTAGTTCTTTATATCGATATTATATCGTATCGTGACAAAACCCGCGATTTACACCCCTAGTAAACGGCTCTTTATTTCACAAAACAAGAGTTCAACATACAAGCAGAACATTATCCTGATTTACCTGATCCACCAGCCCAGGAGCCGCGTACTAGTTGTCGACTCCCCTTTCACGTGCCTGCTCTGCTCACAACACAACAACGCCGCGCACTGCTCCCGGAAAGAGGAAGCAAGCAACAATGAACTGGATTTCAAAATAAAGTCGCGTCTAATGTCCGAAGTCAAACACGGCGATATAAATCGATGTTTACGTTTAGCATCGATGCCAATAAATCATAGAGCATTATATAGATTAATCGATGTGTATCGATGAATCGTTACACCCCTATAAATAAACTATCAAATAACTATAACATAAATAACAAGTTTATCGAACAATCCGCGTCACTCCAAATCATTGAATCCATCAAAATCTTCGTCCTCTATGTCAATCGCTGTCCTCTGTGTTATAAACAACTCCTGACTTCGGAAGTCATTGAATGGATTGAGACTCATTGTCAGTTGCGGTTCCAATTATTCCACAGGCCTAGTGTGACCTCATGCGGTTTAAAGTGAATGTGAAGTGATCAACTATACTAGTAAGCAAGTAATATGGTACCGATCAAGTAATAATGTGTTAATAATTTCACATATAAGTAGCACCCCCGACTAAACTATGAAAAAAACTGTGAGTTATAGTCCGGAATATATATATATATATATATATATATATATATATGCTGCTCAAAAAAAGTAAAGGAACACTTTGAAAACACATCCGATTTCATTGGTGAAAAAAAAAATGTTGGATATCTATACTGATGTGGAGAGTTTAATGTCTCAGGAACAAAAGGATGCCACATCTTTTGATGGAAATAAATGTTTTCAGCCTACAGAGGGCTCAGTATATAGACACCCCAAAAATCTAAGTGAAAATATTATATGGCAGGCTCGTCCATTTTGCCTAAATTCAATTTCTGCAACTCAAAATTATTTTCAATATCTTGTGTGGCCCCACGAGCTTGTAGGCATGCTTGACAACGTCGCGCCATGCTCCTAATGAGATGACGAATGGTGTCTTGTGAGATGTCCTCCCAGATCTGTCTAAGGGAATCAGTGAGTTCCTGTAAAGTAAGCATCTGATGGACCGAAACATTATGTCCCAGAGGTGTTCTATCGGGTTTAGATCAGGCGATCGTGAGGGCCATTCAATTGTGTCAATTCCTTCATCATCCAGATACTGTCTGCATACTCTTGCGACATGAGGCCGGGCATTGTTGTGGATCAGGAGGAACCCAGGACCTACTGCACCAGCGTAGGGTCTGACCATGGGTGCAAGGATTTTATCCCGATACCTAATGGCAGTCAGACTGCCGTTCTCTAGCCTGTAGATGTCTGTTCGTCCCTCCATGGAAATGCCTCCCCAGACCATCACTCACTCACCACCGAACCAGTCATGCTGAATAATGTTGCAGGCAGCTCTCCTTGGCTTCTCCCGACCCTTTCACGTCTATCACAGGTGCTCAGGGTAAACCTGCTCTCATCTGTGAAAAGCACAGGGTGCCAGTGGCGGACTTGCCAATTCTGGTGTTCTATGGCAAATGCCAATCGAGCTCCACGGTGCTGAGCAATGAGCACAGGGCACACTACAGGACGTTGTGCCCTGAGGCCACCCTCGTGAAGTCTGTTTCTGACTGTTTGGGCGGAGACATTCACACCAGTAGCTGGAGGCCATTCTGTAGGGCTTGGGCAGTGCTCAACCTGTTCCTCCTTGCACAAAGCAGCAGATATCGGTCCTGCTGATGGAATGAGGACTGTCTACGGCCCTGTCCAGCTCTCCTAGAGTAACTGCTTGTCTCCTGGACTTTC
>NC_083740.1:21734887-21924887 GCF_033458585.1 Syngnathus typhle
GAAGAGCCAAAGTCCTGGAAATAATGTCCCAAAAGTAAATCAACGTGAACAAAAGGATGTCTATTTTTTACAAATACAGTGTAACATACGTAGGTAGTCCATACAGTGGGGCAAAAAAGTATCTAGTCACCCACCAATTCTGCAAGTTCTCCCACTTGAAAGATGAGAGATGGCTGTAATTTTCATCATAGATTCACTTCAACAATGAGAGACAAAATGAAAAAAAAGTCCAGAAACTTATTTTTAAAGAATTTATTTGCAAGTTATGGTGGAAAATAAGTATTTGGTCAATAATGGCCTCGATCTGGGGCTCCAGGCAAGATCTCCCCCCGTGGGGTCAAAATGATCAGAAGAACAGTGAACAAAAATCCCAGAACCACACAGGGATTCAAATCCTTCAGTGCCAGACGTGTCCTCCTGCTTAAGCCAGTAAATGTCCAGGCCCGTCTGATGTTTGACATTCAATATGACATTCTCTCAATCCTCTTCTGGATCATCCAAATGCTCTCAAGCAGTCTTGTAAGTGCACACAGGCACCCGGACCTACCGTGGCATTGTGCATGTGCGTAAGTTGTGCTGGTGTGTTGTATTTCGTGGATGTGTTCATTACTGAAAAGGCCCCACATTAAAGCTTGTTCTTAAAAAGATCCGTCGTCCAGCCTTTTTAAATATAACATAAAATAGTTCTCTTTTTACACAGTTATCTTGTGAACTCAACTCTTCACCGTGAAACCCCATGATCTTGTGGTCTTGTTGGTGCGACTTTGCGTTTATTGTTTACAAATACATACAGTAGCTCTTGGTTCTTATTGCGTGAAGTCAACTCTCAGCGTGAACCCCTGTGATCTTGTGGTCTCGCGGGTGTATCTTATCCAAGAACCGAGGCAAAGGTTTCTGACATTTTTTGCCAAAAAAACGAAAATGTCTGAGGCGGTTGACTGAAATGGTTGGCAACCAAATCAGGGTGTCCCCTGCCCACTGCACGAAGAAAGCTTGGACAGGCTCCAGCACGTCGGTGACCCTCGTGTGGAGAAGCAGCCATCCATCCATCTGTCCGCCCGCCCATCTATCCGTCCGTCCGTCCATCCGCCCGCACACACGCACACACACGCACACACGCACGCACACACACATACACACAACCCATCCATCCAACCCATTAATCCATCGATCGATCCATCCATCCATCCATCCATCCATCCATCCCCATTTTTTGTACCATTTATCCAACTAACATCAGTTCTTGTCATTCTTTAAATTCCAGTTTGTTTACACAATATGGCGATGTATCGCAGTGAGTATCGTCACTCCCTTGTCATTTGTTGGCTCCAGTGAAGTGCAGTAAGCCATTAGCACCTCTCAGAAACAACGAAAATAACTTGAGCAGGACTTCTTATGCATATTTATGAAGGCATATTTTTGAAGATAATACGGAGTACATTTTCTCAGTTTTGTTCATTATGATAGCCATGTACTCATAACCTCAAAAAACAGCCAAGTCCTGAAAAGAAAAAGCTCCCAAAGCAAAGGGACATGTACCATGAACATAGTAATTGTCTTCCAATGTGCACACCATTATCCAAAATCAGCAGTGTTTTTAGCTACCACAGATTTCGCTGTGATGTTGAACCCACTCAGGATTACATTTATTGATGTCCCAGCATCTGCTTTCTCAGACACCAAAGTGGATGAAAACACCCAATCCAAAGGAATCATAGACTTGTGTAGGAAAGATATCTGGCAACGAAAAACACATTACACATTTGGACAAACAATTCAGCAGAACTGATGTTGACATTCGATTCTATACAATGTTTGATTGGGAACAGCGACCCATAACCTTATGTAGTCCTTTATCCAGTGAGGATTTTCTCTGCTACTTGCAGACACGTCTCTGCAACTTCTGGAGACTGGGTGGGTTGCCAGGGAGTCTCAGGGAATTCACATTCGATTATTTTTCTGAAATCTGTGTACTTTATTTTTTCTAAAGTAAAAAGTATGACAAACACACAACCCACTCAGCAGGCAAACATGACAGGCTGCCTGACCTGGGTGGTAGATATGACAAATGGAAGATTGTTGGTTTGACAGCTGAGTGAGCAATTTACAGGCCACACACTATTTTGAGTATATTTCTTTAGTCGAGGTGTTATGAGTCACAAGTATAAATGTTTTTATACTTTTATACTTTTATACTTTTGGTTTTAAAACCAGCTCAGTGGCCTAGTGGTAGAGTGTCCGCCCTGAGACTGGAAGGTTGTGGGTTCAAACCCCGGCCTTGTCATACCAAAGACTATAAAAATGGGACCCATTGCCTCCCTGCTTGGCACTCAGCATTAAGGGTTGGAATTGGGGCGTTAGATCACCAAATGATTCTCGAGCGCGGCACCGCTGCTGCTCACTGCTCCCCTCTCCCCCAGGGGATGAATTAAAATCACATGGGGATAGGTTAAATGCAGAGGACAAATTTCAGCACACTCAGATATGTGTGTGACAATCATTGGGACTTTAATCTTTAATCTTTTTTTTTCCCACAGACCAATTCAACACGCATGTGCATACAGACACACACAGACATACACACATGCTCTCGCATGCGGCTAAAGAGCTTTTGGTTGTGTGTCATAATCACATTTAGTGGAGGCAATATGACACTAGAAATGTCTGCCAAGGACAGGAAAGGCAATGTGAAAACTTGTGGGTTTGTATTCAAACAAGAAATGAAAAAAAACCCTCAAAATTAGTCATATGCTGAGGTCAGACAGATTATCACTAGCTTCCCAACACCTTAGAGAAGACCAGCATGAGTGTGTGTGTTTGTGAGAAAGGAAGAGAGAGGCAGAAAAAAAAAATCAAACACCCATAGGCCAAATTGTGTAAAACAATTCTAGGTTTCAGGATGCTCAAAGTACAGCAAATGGTTAAACATTTGACTAATCACACAAGATCCACAAAAACAGATCCTTTATTACCCCCACACGCACACACGAACGCGCACTCACACGCACGCGCGTGCCCGTGCACACACATGCACGCACGCACGCACACACACGCACACGCGCACACACGCACACACACACACACACACACACACACACACACACACACACATTGCCCCTTTAGATCAACAACCTTACTTTTCAAGTCCCTCAGCAGTGTATTTAATTATCTCTGTTGGATGAGCACACTTGATATACCCTTGTACCACTGTAATTGCTGATGAATGAAGTTACTGCACAACTCCCTCCGGCTGATGATGAGTGATTAAGTGTTATTAGTCACTAGAGAAGTAACTACCTTTCGGTAAAGTCCTATCAGCAAAATATAGATTTTATTTTCTTGGTCAGACAAAACAAGTATTACAACTAATAATGACTCTAAACAACAACAAAATGTAGACTGCAGTTTGTAAAGAAAAACAAACTTAAAACACAATACACAGTATATTTTATTTAAATAGCACGACATCTATATACACACCCTAATCAGCGGGTAACACGGTACAGGTAGCAGCGATCAGTGCTAACTCACGTCCGTGCCACAGGGCGCTCGCTCAGCCGGCAACTTCCTCAGCCACACCCCTTTCATCACCGTAATGACTGTCACCTGTTCCCTCTTGTATTTGAACCCTGCACGTGTATTTCTCCCTGTCGGTGTCTCCTGTTGCTTCCCGTCTGTGTTCCTGTTGTTCCTGTACTGCTCGTCTATTTCCCCTCGGTCTCGTGTGGAGGCTCATGGTCAGAACCTGTCCCAAATCTGTTCCTGGTCCAAGCCAAATTTTGTTTCCTGCCCGCTGTCCGTGAGCCTCTTTCCCACCTGTGTCTTTGTTCACCTACCCCCCTTCCCTTCAATAAACCCTGGTCCTAGCTGCATTTAGTTGCCCTGCTCCACTCATTCCCTGACACTAATCAGCGCGCACAGTTCCACATTGGCGACGCGTGACCAAGAGGTCTAGCGCGGAGGTTGCATCAGCCGGCTAGCAGAGCGAGAGAGGAACGGAGACGTGAAAAAGCTGCACATAAAAGAAAAATGAACTGGCATGCAGAAGGAATCGGGACAGCGGCAATGAGTGTTGATAGTGCAGGGTGTGCCTCTGAGCAATGTGCGTCACTGCAGACGTGACTGAAGAGGCGCGGGAGTCCGGCAGTCGACCACGCACGAGGGAACAGCATCAACCGGTTTTGGAAGAGTCGGGGACACGTGACAATACATATTATGTGTTTGTTTTGGAGAGGGTTTACAAAGCCTTAATATTATGTAAAGGACCACAATGCATCAGGAGATGAATGCGCAACCATTACTCACTTAGGTTTCGCTATGCATGATGTTCCCCAGGTTAGTGCAGTGTTATTTCTGAAGGTTAAAAAAAACCACTCCCCAATTGACTTGAAATACACCCATGTCCTCTAGGACCAACAAGAAATACTATGTCAAAGTGTCACTTCGCATTGCTTGACAAGGTAAACCACACCTCAAATTAACTTGCAATACCCATGCCCTCGAGCAGCAAACAAGAAACACTACGCGTTGGAAACTACGTGTTTAAATTTCTAAATAATACATACACCGTTTCTACTTTGCAGATCTTCGTTTATTGCGGGTGGTTCTGAAACGCATCTTGCACCGTACAACAAATGAATAAGAAGTGGGGAAAGTGGCAGGCGGTGGTACCGTAAGACAGGGAGGGCGGTAATGTCCTAATGCACTTGCTTCAGAGACCAAATGATACTGTAAGACCAGTAGCGCTATTGATCCAGTCATTACACTGCACCACACAATAATGATTGTTTGTGTGTGTATGCATGTGTGTGAGAGCAGGAGAGCACTATACGTATACTAATACAGACTCACAATGTGTCTTTACAAGGTGGAGTAATAAGTTGAGATAAATGTTATGGTGTTGGTTTGTGTGAGGGAAGTTCTTACATAACAGTTCATCAATACTTCTCTCATTACCATGTGACATGAAACTCGACCTGAACTTGATATGCTTGATATGCGATATAAATTCTCGGCTTGAAAATGTCACTATCCCTAACTCACACACTAGAACATATCACTAGAAAAATAGAACACTGTAGTTCATGTGAATGAAAAAAAAAATGAAATTAGACCTATGTTTCTGTAAAAAGTGTATGCTTGCATTACACTATACAAAAGTGTCAATCTCCCACTTGGTGTAGAGAAAATCACATCACAACTGAGCACAACTGATATTTCTCACAAGCCAAGGAACATCTCAATTTCAAAACAAAACTGCAAGCAAATCAACATTGGAATCTACCATTATTGTTTCAATAGCTTGCCATGTATTAATTGAAGGACTTGATTATCACTGTAAAATTTATTATAGTTTTCTTTTCATTCTCTTTGTCAAGCTTGTTTGCTCTCTCGCTGCACTTCTGGTAATGGATTCTTTCTAAATGGATTCTGAGAAATGAGAGGGCTTGACAGAAGGAGTAGATGGAAGTAGATGGAAGTAAAGGACGGAGAGGGGAGAACTTGTTGCTCCTGTCGATAAAAGGGCTAATTAAGCTTTTACAATTGAAAATTGTCTCTTTTACTATAATTTGCCGGTTGGCCATTCACTGTGGTAGGTTTTTGTATAGCTTTAAAACTCTAAATAGATATTACCTCTAAAGTTTAGAGGTAATATCTATTGGTTTAACTATTAATTAAAAACAATTACCGTTTTTTCCCATGTATAATGCGCAAAATTTAACTAATTTATTGTCCTAAAATGTGGGGTGCGCATGATACATGGGTACAAAAAAAAAAAGTTCTTGTTTTTTTTCTATCCGGATATGATACAGAGGCCGCCATTACAGATGCGCTTTCTTCTCTGCTGTTCACTTCAAACACGCTCCATACGAACACAATGCTCTCGTATCAGACGCTTGCTCGATCACCTGCTCGTTTGCTGTCACAATGTACCCTACACAAATCCGAACCATTTCTTCGCTATTGAGTTTGCTAGCGCATGCGCAGTGATACTGACCGGCAGAATAACATCCGGTTGTTCCCAAAGATGATCTTTTTTCTGAAATAATTTTAGGTTTACGGACTTAAGTAGGGGTCAAAATGTGGGTGCGTAATATACATGGGTACAGGCTTTTTTCCACCATCGACATGCCATTTTTACGGTGCGTATTATACATGGGGGCGCATTATACATGGAAAAAAACAGTAAGTAGTTCCATTGAAAAGTACAGTTGTTTTACTGTTACTGATAACGGTGTTTTTTTTTTGCTCAGATAATTATCTTGATATCATTAAAAGAAAGAAATCAACATGTTTGTGGCACCAAAGTTAATCCCTCAAGGAAGTGAGTGTGTTAGTTATTGATTTCTGTGGTCAGCACCGAATTGCTATTGAATATGACTGGCACCATGGATTCTGAATGTGTGTGTGTGTGCGTGTGTGTGTGTGCGTTCATGCGTCTTATAAAACAAGCATAACCACTTCTACTAGTCAGTTACTTCTTCCTATGAAAGACCAAAAGCAACACATTAACTGGACTTGATTGATATTGAAAAAGTTTGAGACAGAGAGAGCGAGAGAGAGAGAGAGAGAGTGAACGAGAATGAACTGCTAAATGGTATGACTGCGATATAAAATCTACTGTATTACCCAGTCCATCTCTTTGCATAGGGATTGGTTTATGAAAGTTGTCATTTCTCACAGTTGTGAGGAAATCCAAATTCCTACCCTAGTCTGTACTTGTAGTCTACCCAAGTCATGTCATCATTATAGTAAATATTTGCATGAAAAGCACTTCGGCTCGGTGATGCACTGGTTAGCACGACTGCCTCACAGTTAGGAAGGTGCGGGTTCGATTCCATCTCCGGCCCTCCCTTTGTGGAGTTTGCATGTTCTCTCCGTGCCCGTGTGGATTTTCTCCGGGCACTCCGGTTTCCTTCCACATGCCAAAAATATCACTTACCAAAAACATGCTTGGTAGCCAATTGAGCACTCCAAATTGTCCCCAGGTGTGAGTGCAAGTGCAAATGGTTGTTCGTCTCTGTGTGCACTGCAATTGGCTGGCAACCAGTTCAGGGTGTCCCCCACCTACTGCCCGATGACTCCTGAGATAGGCTCCAGCACGCCCGCAACCCCGTGGGGACAAGCGGTATAGAAGATGGATGGAGCACTTCTAGGACTTAAATGTAAAACAACCAAATAAAAAAACAGCAAGTAAAGCTATAGCTGAGGGTGCCATTGTGATGTTTTCTTACATCTTTTTTCTTACATCATTCTTTAGCAATACCATTACTTTAAACTAGTGTCAGAGTAAGTTCCCATTAAACTTCTGCAACAATAAGTTGTCAGCAGAGTTCACCACCCTGAGAATGATGCAGCAAGCACTATCTTAAGAAGCAAACAATATATGTTTTTGGATAGAAGCGGTCCCATAAGTGACCATTTCAGCTATTTAATCAAACATGGAAATGAGAGATAGCACAGGTTTAATAAAATGAGCTGCACACCAAACACCCACTCAAAACTAAACAGCTGCATCTTTAAGTGTCAATTAGCCATTGAAAACTTGACGACTACTCACTTTTAGAGGGGAAGTGTATTCACTAGAGCTCTGACATACACAACATAATGTCATCTAATAAAAACATTATCAAACTTAATATAGGAAATGCAGCGACTCAGCACTTTAACTCAGTGTTAATTATCATATCGTCTCTTAATGAAGACTCACTCAGGAGTGTTAGTATGTCTTAATGAAAATACAGTGTACGCTCTGTTTGTGAATGTGTATACATTAATGCCACTGAGAATTTTTTTTGCCGTAATTAATTATGAAAATCACACCTGTTTGACAAACATGCTTTGAGGATAATGAATGTAACCACAGACACACAGAGGCAACCATATACCTGTAAGCCAAGCATTATACAGACTATTACCATACTCTGTTTTGTTAGCCTCACTTTTAAAAAAGTGAAGTTATTGGACACCTGCACATGATGCCAAATGTACAGCAGTCAAGATACTGAAAATGCTTATACTGTACATCTCTCATCTCTTTCTCCCAGTCATAGTTCATTCACACACCAATGACACTGCATCACAAGCAGGGACTTAAAGGTGGGGTTTCAGTAGCAAATCCAAACCTTCAGGTTGAGGAATTACAACTAGTACCTTAGCCACTCTATACCGCGTCTACTGTATATTCTTTCAAGAATTAAGGAAATACTTTAGCTTTGTGATTCATCACACTATCATTTTATGATGGTTTCAGCACCATGGAATGTCATAGAACATATCGTTTATGGAACAATGCAGGACAGGGTCATAACAAGAGCAAAAGACATATGGAGAGAAGACAAAAATTCTGTCCTACCGTTCTCACTGTCGGACTTGTTCTCGTGTTCGGTATCGGTAAGAGTCAGCACTGAGTTGGAGCGGCTGGATAAACAGGAACTCTGAGATGACTTTCCCAAACCTCCGTGGTCCCATAGCCGCATAGCTCTCTCTGGTGACATCATAGCTTGACTGTCCACATCTTGGTCCTGGGCTGTAGCAACAGAGAAACCACCGTGGGGGAGGCACATCTCAGAGCAGAATGCTAGGCCTTGGCCTGATGGTGGATCGCAGATGCCCAGTTGACGGAGACTAAAATGATGACCTGTAATATAGTTAGGCTGTTTCAATGTTTCTTGAACCGTTTGAAGCAATACACCATGATTCCTGGACTATAAACCGCACCCGATTATACAGCTAAGATTACGGGAAAATCCTGCTATATATACAAGCTGCACTGCACTATAAGCCGCAGGTGTTTTAATGTTTAATTTCCATGTATAAGATAATATGCTCAAATCATACAATGCCATAGAAATCATGAAAAGTCTATAGATAATCAACACTACAAATCACAGGGTTCAAAGCTTGTGCAAAACGTAGCGGCTTATAGTCGGGAAAATACGGTAGATAATAACATCGACTTGACGGCAGCACTGTAGAGAATGGTTAATGCATCTGCTTTTTTATTCCCAAAAACCTGAATCAGAAGAATACAAATTGTCCATTGGTGTTATTGTGACTGATTAGTGTTTGTCTGAGCCCTGCAATTGATTGGGGGTGAGTTCAGACTGCACCCTGTCTCTGATACAAAATCACCTGGGCGCGGCTACAGGGATAGGCTGCTGCTTACTAATGGCCTCCAATAAAGGCAGGCCCAATAGAAAAGGGATGGATGGCTATTCACTTCATGCAAATGAAACCCGGGAAAAATATTAAACGACAAAAAAATAAGCATGCCAACTTTTTATATTTGAAAATATGGAACTTTTGTGATTAAAGTATGAATTTACCATAATTTTCGGACTATAAGTCGCTCCGGAGTATAAGTCGCACCAGCCATAAAATGCTCAAAAATGTGAAAATAAACATATTCTCAGTCGCATTTTGGGGGGAAATTTATTCGACAAAATCCAACACCAAGAACAGACATGAACGAGCAACAACAGGCTAAACCAGGGGTCCCCAAACTTTTTCCTGTGAGGGCCACATAACCTTTCCCTTCTCTGATGGCGGGCCGGTGGCAGTTTGTAACAGAAAAAGTGTGACGATCGTAGGGGAGCTTAAAAAAATTATTGTTTTCCAGAAAGCCACACATAACCAAATAACGGTTATTTAATAACCCTTTCCAGGTTCTTTACAGAAAAAAAGTCAGGAAACAAATAATAACACTATTAATGAAATAAATAATAACTAAACCCTCTCTGAGTTCTTCACAGAAAAAACAGGAAATAAATAACTAAATAACTCTCTCTGGGTTCTTCATAGAAAAAAAACCATGGAACATTAACTTTCTGTTGTGCCATGCACAATCTTAACAGATAAAAGTTCAGCTCAGTTGTCAGAGCAGAACCTCTCTGACACATATGAGCAGTCTCTTAAAGTTCTTGTGTTCCTTCCTTATAATCCTTTTGTAGGTTCCAGTAGGCTTGTAGATACTGCTGTCTTTTTTGTTAAAGTTTGATAGTGCGTCATAGTCTGGAGTAAAATTTGTTGTGGCAATTCTTAGGCGAGATCCGAGGTGTTGGTCCGTTTACCTCGATCTGTGACGGGTAGATGTTGACGTTCATGTGGCTGAACGTCACGTCGCGTACGTCGAGCCAAATTGGCAACTCTTTTAAACGCTCGGCACTGTTCACCCTGCTTTACTTGGGCGACATTTTAACGGAAGGATTCCAGGGGAAGGTTTGTGGGTGGCTTTAGCGCAAAACTGCATCTGAAAGCTCAGCGCGCAAATTACAAGAATGCTGTCGTCACAGCCCACGCTCTAAATTCGGGACTGATACAAATAGAGCGCGAGTGCGCCATGTCCGTACACGCACTTGTGAGTGTGCACCGAGCTTTCTGACACGGCTTCCGGTAGTAAATGCGCAGGCGAGCGCTTCCCCATCTACTGGGGAAACGCAGTCATTGCAGGCAAAATGAGCAAAAAAAAAAAAAAAAGTTTAATAATACAATTTATTCAGGGTTGGCGGGCCGGATTAAACGGTCCCGCGGGCCGTATCCGGCCCGCGGGCCGTAGTTTGGTGACCCCTGGGCTAAACGATACGGTATGCTAACGTGACAAACACAAACTAAGAGCTGAGAACGGCCCTGACGTAAAATTCAGTTATTTAAAAGAACTATCACATAAATAACACGTTTATAAAACCATCTGTGTCACTCCAATTCATTAAATCGATCGTCCTTTGTCAACAATGCCGTGTACCGCGCCGCAGTTCAAATTATTCCACAGGCCCATACAACGATATATAAACGATATTTTAAATAACTATCACATAAACAACAATATTATCAATCCATTTGTGTCACTCCAAATCATTAAATCCATCGATCAAATTTCTCGTCTTTTATCGATCGTCCTTCGTCAACAATGCTGTGTGCCGCGCCGCAGTTCAAATTCTTCCACAGGCCCATACAACAATATACCGTTTTTTTCCATGTATAATGCGCAAAATTTAACGAATTTATTGTCCTAAAATCTGGGGTGCGCATTATACATGGGTACAAAAAAAAAAAAACTTTTTTTTTTTTTTTATAATCCGGATATGATACGGAGGCCGCCATTACAGATGCGCTTTCTTCTCTGCTGTTCACGTCAAACACGCTCCATACGAACACAATGCTCTCGTATCAGACGCTTGCTCGATCATCTGCTTGTTTGCTGTCACAATGTGCCCTACACAAATCCGAAACATTTCTTCGCTATCGAGTTTGCTAGCGCATGCGCAGTGATTCTGACCGGCAGAATAACATCCGGTTGTTCCCAAAGATATTTTTTCTGAAATAATTTTACGTTAATCGACTTAAGTAGGAGTCAAAATTTGGGTGCGTATTATACATGGGTACAGGCTTTTTTCCAGCATCAACATGCCATTTTTAGGGTGCGTATTATACATGGGGGCGCATTATACATGGAAAGAAACGGTAGTATAAACTATATTTTAAATAACTATCACATAAACAACAATATTATCAAGCCATTTGTGTCACTCCAAATCATCGAATCCATCGATCAAATTTCTTGTCCTTTATGTCATCCTGGTGACAGAGGACATGTCCAGAGGATATAGCGCTTTAAAGTGTTAATTACTTCATTTGATTTTTTCTCTCTATTTTTTATGTTTTGAATATGTTCAAGATAAAGATATCAAAGCATGTGAAGTGATACAGGCTGGAGGTTGACCTTCTGACCACGTGGTGCAGGGACAACAACCTCCTGCTGAACGTCGACAAGACCAAGGAGATTGTTGTGGACTTCCGGAAGGGTCACACCCAACACCTGCCGCTGACCATCGACGGTGCTGTGGTGGAGAGAGTGAGCAGCGCCAAGTTCCTGGGGGTGCACATCAGTGAGGATCTCTCCTGGTCCACCAACACCGCATCACTGGCAAAGAAAGCCCAGCGCCGCCTGTACTTCCTGCGGAAACTCAGGCGAGTGAGCGCTCCTCCGGCCGTCATGACTACATTTTACCGCGGCACCATTGAGAGCGTCCTCTCCAGCTGTATTGCTGTTTGGGGTGGCGGCTGCACTGACTACAACTTGAAGGCCCTGCAGCGCATAGTGAACACGGCTGGTAAGATTATTGGTGCTTCGCTCCCCTCCTTGAAGGACATTTACACCTCCCATCTCACCCGCAAGGCGACCGCGATTGTGAGTGATGTGAGTCACCCCGCTCACTCGTTGTTCGAGCTTCTGCCCTCTGGGAAGAGGTACAGAAGCCTGCGCTCCCGCACCACCAGACTCTCAAACAGCTTCATACTCCAGGCTGTTAGGATCCTGAACTCGCTTCCCCGTTCTGCGTAGCGTCCTGTACTTTTACTGGCTCTTATTTGTTGTGTTATCTGTTTATTTATTATTTATTATTACTCTTATTATTTATTGTTTGTGCCTTCATACATTACAATATGATGATATCACTGATGGAATTTTTGAAACTATACACTATGACAACAACTGTTTAATAACAACAACTTGGTTATTATTAAGTACTTATAACGATTCATTCACAAACTAGGGGTGTAACGATTCATCGATACACATCGATTAATCGATATAATGCTCTACGATTTATTGGCATCGATGCTAAACGTAAACATCGATTTATATCGTCGTGTTTGACCTCGGACATTAGACGACTTTATTTTGAAATCCAGTTCATTGTTGCTTGCTTCCTTTTTCCGGGAGCAGTGCGCGCCGTTGTTGTGCTGTGAGCAGAGCAGGCACGTGAAAGGGGAGTCGACAACTAGTACGCGGCTCCTGGGCTGGTGCTATGGCTCGTGTCCAAAAAGACGAGGAAATTTGCTCCCCTTTAGGCTTCAAGTCATTCGTTTGGAAGCACTTTGGATTCCAAAGAAAAGATGGCTCAACGGACAAGACACGTGCAGTTTGTAAATCCTGCCATGCGGGGAGCAAATATTCAGGGACCACAAATCTCGCCGCACATTTAAAGAAAAAACACGACATCAAAGTGTTAAAATACGCACTTTGTATACTACAATACTCTTGTAATTTCCTAAATAAAGAGTTTGCAGTACCTTGTTGATTTTGCGTATGAATTGTTATAAATCAGGATATTGTTCTATATTTTTTATTAAAAAAAAAATATCGATCGTAGAGCACTATATCGTGATATATCGTGAATGAATCGCAGCAGGCTTTAAGATATCGGCAAATATCGTATGGTAGTTCTTTGTATCGATATGATATCGTATCGTGACAAAACCCGCGATTTACACCCTATCACAAACACTATGAATTATGACCAATTTAAAATGGTTACCATTGAATGAAATGTTTTGTAATAGATATTCAGAAACTAAAGAATATATAGTGCCCTATTTTCAGTCAGGGCGCAAGCCTAGGGCAGTGTGGTGCAAAACGGGTGGGACCAGACAAGGCTTTGATAAATTTGGAGACCAATGCTGCTGGGCACAGGGAGACGAAGGCTGTCTGCGCCATGTGAGTGTCAGCACAGTCATTTAGTCATGTGGCTTCTTCCCATCCCTTTAAATATGGCGCACCTTATTTGCATAGAAACTCTAGACATGGCAGAAAGTGCAAGACAACCCAATTTCTGCAAAAAAACATTTGCTCAAGGTCAAAGTACGCAATATAGCCTACGTATATACGGAACTACAGTGAGGTAAAGCCCTTAGACACGGCTTTACTTCGTGTCCATGCCTTCAGTAAAAAAATAAATGAATAAAATGAAAATTGAAGAAAAAGGAAACGCACACACACGCACACACACGCACGCCCACACACACACACACACACACACGCGCACACACACACTTAAAACAATATTATGATGATAATCATGTATTTTTTACTAATAATTCCTACAATGATTCAGAAGAATTGTCCCACACAGTTGCTATGGAGAAACGGTCTCCCTGCGCTTTGATCAAAATCCACCAATGGCATCGGACCATCTGCGCCATGAACTGGAGTCCTATTTTTGTGCCCAGCACAAATGTAAGCACGGGCATGGGCGTTTCCTTTTTTTAACAATACGAGGCTGAAAAGGGAGCAACAGCAATGTCTAAATGTTTTATGTTAACTTTATATTAATTTACACAAACATAGTTGCTCCATCAGAGCACAGACATGGTACACACAGCTCGGCAATTTTTCCATTACACATAAGCAGAGCTCATTAACGTCATAACACATTTATACAAAACATTCAGTAGATAACAAGACATTCTTATGAGGATATGTTTTTCCTTCTTTTCCCCTCCCCTTCCGTATTCCTGCTTGCGGACAGTATAAAACCTTCTGATCTGGAGTCTGACGTTGTTGTCCTCATCTCCTGAAGTGCACTTGTACTGACTGCCGTGAAGCAACCCAAGATCTTGCAAAAATAAAGAATGGTTTATGTGGAGGTGGTTGTTTCTTTATGGTTTTCTTTTTTTTTGTGTGTTAAAACTGCCGAGGGGGAATCCAGAGTTTTCTTTTTAATGTGTTAAAACTTCCGAGGGGGAATCCGGAGTTTTCTTTCTAATGTGTTAAAACTTCGGAGGGGGAATCCGGAGTTTTCTGTATTTTATGTTAAAACTTCCGAGGGGGAATCCGGAGTTTCCTTTCTAACGTGTTAAAACTTCAGAGGAGGAATCCGGAGTTTTCTGTCTTTTGTGTTAAAACTTCCGAGGGAGAATCCGGGTTTTTTTTTTATGTTGTGTCATTTGTGTTTGTGTGCTGTTGTGCTCGTGTAATGTCTTGTCTGTATTGTGGAGGGCGATAGGGTGTTGACTCTGTTGCTATAAAGCAGAGCAGACATATTCAGGGCGTTGGCCCTTGAATGTCTGGTTGTAATATTGTTGCAGTTTTTTATTCATGATTGTTACAATAGTTGTTTTTATTATTACAAATTATAACCGTATTTTCCGCCCTATTAGGCGCACCGGGTTATAAGGCGCACCTTCAATGAACGGCCCATTTTAAAACTTTGTCCATATATGAGGCGCACCGGACTATAAGGCGCATAAAATAGAAGCTATACTGCAACAAACTGAGGTTGACTAGGGTTGCGGTATACACCCACTAGCTAATAACCAACGAGCCCTCTGTAAACAATCGCGTTTCTCAAACGATCTCCTATAAAATAATTGGAACTGACTAAAGTTTGATCTAACGCATTGGTACTACTTACCTATGTTTCCCTTCCATATCGATCCGTAGGTTTACTCGAAACATTAACAGAGCAGCCTATTTTGACGTGAAATAGCTTGCTGCGTATAGCAGCTATCGTTATAGCATTAGCCATCCGCAAAATCCCATGAGCCTCAGCTCGCAATATCCCATGAGCCTCAGCAAAGTGTAAACAATCGCGTTTCTCAAACAATCTCCTATAAAATGATCAGAACTGACTAAAGTTCGATCTAACGCATTGGTACTACTTACTAGGGGTGTAACGATACATCGATACACATCGATTAATCGATATAATGCTCTACGATTTATTAGCATCGATGCTAAACGTAAATATCGATTTATATCGCCGTGTTTGACCTCGGACATTAGACGCGACTTTATTTTGAAATCCAGTTCATTGTTGCTTGCTTCCTCTTTCCGGGAGCAGTGCGCCCGGCGTTGTTGTGTTGTGAGCAGAGCAGGCACGTGAAAGGGGAGTCGACAACTAGTACGCTGCTCCTGGGCTGGTGCTATGGCTAGTGTCCAGAAAGACGAGGAAATTTCCTCCCCTTTAGGCTTCAAGTCATTCGTTTGGAAGCACTTTGGATTCCAAAGAAAAGATGGCTCAACCGACAAGACACGTGCAGTTTGTAAATCCTGCCATGCGGTGATCAAATACTCAGGGAGCACAAATCTCGCCGCACATTTAAAGAAAAAACACGACATCAAAGTTCAGTGTTAAAATAAGCACTTTGTATACTGCAATACTCTTGTAATCTCCTAAATAAAGAGTTTGCAGTACCTTGTTGATTTTGCGTATGAATTGTTATAAATCAGGATATTGTTCTATATTTTTTATTAAAAAAAAAAAAAAAATCGATTGTAGAGCACTATATCGCGATATATCGTGAATGAATCGCAGCAGGCTTTAAGATATCGGCAAATATCGTATCGTAGTTCTTTGTATCGATATTATATCGTATCGTGACAAAACCCGCGATTTACACCCCTACTACTTACCCATGTTTCCCTTCCATATCGATCCGTAGATTTACTCGAAACATTAACAGAGCAGCTTATTTTGACATGAAATAGCTTGCTGCGTATAGCAGCTATCGTCATAGCATTAGCCATCCGCAAAATCCCATGAGCCTCAGCTCGCAATATCCCATGAGCCTCAGCAAAGTGTAAACAATCGCGTTTCTCAAACGATCTCCTATAAAATGATCGGAACTGACTAAAGTTCGATCTAACGCATTGGTACTGCTTACCTATGTTTCCCTTCCATATCAATCTGTAAATTTACTCGAAACATTAACGGAGCAGCCTATTTCGAAATGAAATAGCCTCGCGGGTACAACAGCTATTCGGTGACGCCCCCTGACTACAGTTACCGTAATGTTGGGAAGCGATGCGACCTTGTAATTGTAGTCGTACTAAAACGTACTAAAACATTTTGGCAGAGCACTGTGTACAACCAGTATGGATCAACAAATTCATCAATTGATCCATATATAAGGCGCACCGGACTATAAGGCGCACTGTCGACTTTTGATAAAAATTTAGGTTTTTAGGTGCGCCTTATAGGGCGGAAAATACGGTAATAGTATTAATTTGGATTAATTGTGAAAATGGAAGGTGAATTTGATCGAGATTGGTTTGATCTGGAAGCACTCCCGTTGGCAGATAAGAGTCTGAGAGATCAACTGATTGCCACAGTTGCAATTCAAGTGGAAAACATTCTGCCAAAAGAGCGTGATGAAAAACGAAAATAAATGACTGATTGGATTAAGAACTTTCAAAGATCTGGACACTTCCCTACTGATGATCACAAAGCTGATGTGTGGCATTGTTACAAAAAACTGAAGCTAAATTAGTTGTCAGATAGGAAGAATTGACTGCTGTTATGTGTTTGTGCGTGATGTCTGTGAAATTTTAATGTCAGTCTGTTGTCGTCCTAATATGTGTTTGTGCGCGCAGAGGATCCTCATGAGTGGGTATATGAGTGTGTGTGAATGAAATGTGTGTTCTATGGAAGAAATCAGTAATGGAGAATGTTCAGGAGGCTGTTGAGCGATAATAGGGAAATTGAGAAGTGGATGATGGTGTGTTTAAGTTGGTTAGAGAAACTAAGATGAGCAAGGTGTGCCAGTAGAGAAAATAAGACGTGTGTGGCAGAAAGTGACTAGAACGGTGGCTTGATAGGACGAGAATAAGAGAACAAATGTTGGTAGAAGACAATGAAAGATGACGAAGGGCGCAATAGCAAAGTTGGCCTGCCCTTTGAGAGTGGGAGACTGAGTGTGCATGCACTCCTCCCGGGGCGTGTGGCCTGGTCTCTGCGCATGGTCGTGTGCTGTGCACGCGCGTGTGGGGGCCGGCAGCATGATTGCTACAGGGGTGGCCAACCTGTGACGTATCGATGTTGCAATGCCGGGCCCTCTCTCGCTTGGGCGGGGCTGTGGCTGCGCGCGGGGTCGGGATGTGCCAGCTTCGGGGGCGTGTGTGATGGCGAGTGAGACTAAGACAGGATGATGGGAGAATGAATGATGACGGGCAAAGAATTCATACGCGACATTGACTATTGAAACTGCCGCCCAGAGAGATGAACGTTTAACTGCTTGCCAACAGGTGTGAAAGAAGCATGCTTGGACTAATCATTGCAATATTATGTGTAACTGTGGACATAACGAACGCCTACATGATATATATATATATATATATGCGCATTATACATGGGTACAAAAAAACTTTAAAATGTTTTTTTAAATGTTTTTTTTTTTTTTTTTTTTAAGTCCCAATGATCGTCACACACGTAGGGAGGCAATGGGTCCCATTTTTATAGTCTTTGGTATGGTCTTAACTAGGCTGGATGTAATTTTTTTTGTTGGCGTTGATTTCTCCGACTGCCCGTAAACGCACCACCGCGCTCCGTGCGCGCACGGGACAGCAAACGAGCAGGTGATCAAGCAAGCGTCTGATACAAGAGCATTGCGGTCGCATGGAGCGTGTTTGAAGTGAACAGCAGAGAAGAAAGGCAAAGTGTTGTGGAATAAAATGCACAGAACGGATGCGCAAGACACGTCAGCTATATAAAGAGCGAGAGTTGTTTTCTTCCTATTAGTTTCAATTCACAGTTTAATTAGCAGTTTCAATCAGCAAATAACAAAATGCGTATTACAGGTAATATTTTATTTCACAACACTTTGCCTTGTTCCTTTGGTCTCTGCTGTTCATCCTAAAACACAAAGGCGCTCTTTAAGCAATGCGACAGTGAGCGCCCGGCGCGCTGCGGTTGCGCGACCGCACCAAATTAAGCTCCCTGCGCAGTGCGCACTGAGGTCCACTTAAATTTTAGAAAGTACATCAGGACTTTAAAAATATCTTCTAAATTTCAGCGACGGCTCTGTCACAATAATCAACCAGCGCGGTGCAGTTGGGCGGTCGGCGGCGCGCTACGGTTGAGCGTTCTCTCGCGCGCTCTCTCTCTCGCTCTCTCTCGCTCTCGCACACACGCAAACGGGATATCATACGGAGGCCGCCATTACAGATGCGCAGAACGGATGCGCAAGACACGTCAGCTATATAAAGAGCGAGAGTTCAGTTCTCTACCTAAATCCGTATTACAGGTAACATTTTATTTCACAACACTTTGCCTTGTTCCTTTCTTCTCTGCTGTTCACTTCAAACACGCTCTATGCGACCGCAATGCTCTCGTATCAGACGCTTGCTCGATCACCTGCTCGTTTGCTGTCCCGTGCGCGCACGGAGCGCGGTGGTGCGTTTACGGGCAGTCGGAGAAATCAACGCCAACAAAAAAAATTACATCCAGCCTAGTTAAGACCATACCAAAGACTATAAAAATGGGACCCATTGCCTCCCTGCGTGTGTGACGATCATTGGGACTTAAAAAAAAAAAAAATAAATAAAAAAATTATTAAATTTTTTTTTTAAAAAAAATTCATAAAAATTGGGTGCGTATTATACATGGGTACAAGCTTTTTTCCAGCACCAGCATGCCATTTTTAGGGGTGCGTACTATACATGGGGGCGCACTATACACGGAAAAAAACGGTAATTGGCGAGACTGTCCAAACAGGTAGAATTATTTTTAGGATTCAATATTTGCTTGCTTACTTACATACTAAATTTGCTTGTTGTGGGATGAGAGTTGAGCTATAAGGGTGAATGAATGGGCGCACGTGTGTCTGAGTGTGTGGGTGTGTGCGTGCGCAATATGATTGGCCAAGATAGTTTGGAGTTGGGGAGTTGTGATCATGATAGAGGATAAATTTCCTCTCACCTGAAAGTATAGTACAGATTGGAATACCTAGGATTTGATGATTGATCAGGGGCACCATTGATGACAAAATGGTTCAATGTGGAAGGCCCGTTACAGTCCTATGACCGGACACGACTGGATTTGCTAGTCCAGCTACGATCAGTATGATACTGTGCCGGCACGCTTTGTTGGTCCCTTTTGATTCCTGATGACACGATCTAACACATTGGATGAATGTGTCAAAGGGGGGAGAGTGAGTGTAAATGAGTACCGTTTTTTTCCGTGTATAATGCGCCACCATGTATAATACGCACCCTAAAAATGGCATGTTGATGCTGGAAAAAAGCCTGTACCCATATATAATACGCACCCAATTTTTTATTTTTATTTTTTAAAGTCCCAATGATCGTCACACACGCAGGGAGGCAATGGGTCCCATTTTTATAGTCTTTGGTATGGTCTTAACTAGGCTGGATGTATTTATTTTTGTTGGCGTTGATTTCTCCGACTGCCCGTAAAGGCACCACCGCGATCAGATGAAAAGAGAGGAAAGTGGGAGAGACGTTGAAGAGGAATAAAAACATCCTTGGGAACCAAAACTTGCCCCTCGTCGTGACTCGGAGCCGCAACAAATGTTTCGGATTTGTGTAGGGTACATTGTGACAGCAAACGAGCAGGTGATCGAGCAAGCGTCTGATACGAGAGCATTGCGTTCGTATGGAGCGTGTTTGAAGTGAACAGCAGAGAAGAAAGGAACAAGGCAAAGTGTTGTGAAATAAAATATTACCTGTAATACGCATTTTGTTATTTGCTGATTGAAACTGCTAATTAAATTGTGAATTGAAACTAATGGGAAGAAAACTGATTTCTCACTCTTTATATAGCTGACGTGTCTTGCGCATCCGTTCTGCGCATCTGTAATGGCGGCCTCCGTATGATATCCGGTTTGCGATGGAGATTAAAAACCAAACAATATTTGACAATAACACACCATCAAGGATTGCACCATCGCATCAAACGATGTGTCGTCAATTATGAATTTTACTGACTAAGTGTGTTGGGCAGGATGGCTGAATGCGATGCGCGATTGACAACAAACAAGAAGAAAGGTGATTTCAAGTTTTATTTCGAGGGAGATTTGTCATGTCTCGTCCCCAGTTTTGCTATGTGTCTAGGTTGCCAAGTTTCTGTTCGTGTCGCCCCTCCCTTCCTGTGTCACCTCAATCAATGTAACGTGTTTTGTATTTAAGTCCTGTCTGCCCCTCGCTCACCGTCGGATCATTGCATGTGTTACTGTCATGATGTCTGTTTGGTTTCTGTTCCTGTCTTTGGTAATGTCACCCTGTCTTTTTGTTCCACGTCTTTGTCGGTCAGTCCTGTTGTTGGTTTTGTTGTACCATGATTTTCTTAAAAAAAAAAAAAAATTTTTTTAAATTGTACCCACGTAAATGCGCACCCCAGATTTTAGGACAATAAATTAGTTAAATTTTGCGCATTATACACGGAAAAAAATGGTAAGTAAAATCAATTTGTAAAATATGGGATTCAATGTTTTTTCAAATGTACTTGTTTTTGAAGCCTCATGTAAGATTTCAACATACAGTGATGGAAGGAGCAGAAGAAGGATCTCAAAAGGAAGGGAGTGAACGAGAGGCAACCTGGAATGGATACATTGCGTGGTAACAATTTATGGATTATAAGGTTTAACATTTTTTTTTTTTAAGATGAAACGGTAATGAATCATACAGCTACAAGATAAGCAACAAATATTTAGAATTTCATTTAATGGAGGAGATAAATAGACCAATTACAAGGAATAGGGAATATGTTTGACAAAAGAATAATAACTAGAAAATGCAATTTCTGGAGAAATTGCGTGTGAAGGTGAAGAAACTGAATAACTTCTGGGGGAATGCTGCAGAATGATCTTGGAATGAGTTGAAGTACTTGAAAATGTAGAAATTAGAGGTGAAAAACAAAATTTTGCTGAAATTTTAAACGTGACGTGAAATTTTTTAATTTGGCAGTTTTAATAATAATAACTGGGATTTATATAGCGCTTTTCTAGGTACCCAAAGTCGCTTTACATGTGTGTGTGTGGGGGGGGGGGGGGGCTGGGGAAGGAGGGAGGAAAAAGAAGAACAAAGAAACACCAAGGGCAGGGTCAGTTAGGAAAGGCTAATGTGAAGAGGTGGGTTTTTAGGGTGGTTTTGAAAGTAGGGAGGGAGGGGGCATCTCTGGTGTGCCTGGGGAGAGCGTTCCAGAGAGAGGGGGCAGCCACGGAGAAGGCCCTGTCGCCCCAGGTTCGGCGCCTGGTCTTGGGGACCTCCAGGAGGCCGGCATCACTCGACCTGAGGGAACGGGATGGGACGTGTGGCTGGAGGAGGTCAGAGAGGTAGGGTGGAGCCAGGTTATGGAGTGCCTTGTAGGTGGTGAGGAGTATTTTAAAGGTGATTCTATATTTGACAGGCAGCCAGTGGAGGTCATGAAGAACAGGTGTGATGTGCTCTCTGGAGCGGGTTCCGGTGAGCAGGCGGGCAGCGGAGTTCTGGACATATTGCAGTTTGTTGAGGGTTTTGGAGGTGATGCCGTAGAGGATGCTGTTGCAGTAGTCTAGTCGGGATGAGATGAATGCGTGGATGAGGGTTTCGGCAGCAGAGGATGTGAGGGAGGGCCGGAGACGGGCAATGTTTCTGAGGTGGAAGAATGCAGTTTTGGTGATGTGGTTTACGTGGGGGAGGAATGAGAGGGTAGGGTCGAAAATTACACCTAGATTGCGGATGTGGGTGGAGGTAGTGACAAGGGAGCCGTCGATCTTTAGTGAAAAGTCCTGAGTGGAGCGAGTGAGAGAGTCGGGGCCAATGATGATTATTTCAGATTTTTTGCAGTTGAGTTTTAGAAAGTTATTTTGCATCCAGGTTTTTATGTCTGTGAGGCAGGTGGTGAGGATGGAGTGGGTGGCTGCGGTGATGGTCGTGGTGGAAAGGTATAGTTGTGTGTCGTCGGCATAGCAGTGAAATTGAAGGCCGTGGTGGCGGAGGATCTGACCGAGGGGTAGGAGGTAGATGGTGAAGAGTAAGGGGCCAAGTACTGAGCCCTGGGGGACGCCGTGGGTGACTGGGGCAGTGGAGGAGGTGCAGTTGTTGATTGAAATGAATTGCTGACGGTCAGAGAGGTAGGATTTCATCCAGGAGAGGGCAGTGCCGGATAAACCAAGGGAGGAGTGGAGGCGTGATAGGAGGATGGAGTGGTTGATGGTGTCGAAGGCAGCACTGAGGTCGAGGAGGATGAGGATGGAGAGGGAACCAGAGTCGGCGGAGAGGAGGATGTCGTTGGTGACCTTGAGGAGGGCAGTTTCTGTGCTGTGGAGTGAGCGGAAGCCGGATTGGAACGTTTCGTATAGGTTGTTGTGGTGAAGGTGGGATTTAATTTGGGAGGCAACTGCACGTTCGAGGATTTTAGAGAGGAAGGGGAGGTTAGAGATGGGCCTGTAGTTGTTGGGGGAGTTGGGGTCGAGACCGGGTTTCTTGAGAATGGGGGTGATGGCAGCCAGCTTGAGGGCAGGAGGGACAGAGCCAGTAGATAGGGAGGAGTTAATTATAGTGGTGATGAGAGGTGAGAGTGAGGGGAGGCAGGCTATGACTAAAGTGGATGGGATTGGGTCGAGGATGCAGGTGGAGGCTTTCATACCAGAAGTTATGGAGGATAGGTCAGCTGTGGTGATTTCGGAGAAGAAGTTGAGTGGGTGGTTGGAGAGTAGAGGGGGGGCATGTTCGAGGGTAGGGGAGGAGGTGGGAGAGGAGGCGGCCAGTTCAGTGTGGATGGTGTTGATTTTTGATTGAAAAAATGATAAAAATTCTTCACATTTGCTGGTGGTGAATGAGGTGGTGGTGGTGTCCATGGGTTTGAGGAGTTGGGTTACAGTAGAGAAGAGTATCTTGGGGTTGTTGCTACCAGATTGTATGATGGAGGAGTAGTGGGAAGTGCGTGCATTGTTGAGGGCATCTCTGTATTCCTGTTGGTGTAGTGTGTAGATGTCCAGGTGAACAGTGAGACCGGTTTTCTTTGAGAGCCGTTCAAGCTGCCGGCCCTTGGCTTTAAGGTGACGGAGGTGGTCAGTGTACCAGGGGGCGGTGTGGGTGTAGGAGACAGTTTTGGTTTTTATGGGGGCGAGTTGATTAAGACAGGAGGAGAGTGCGCTGTTGTAGCTGTTAACCAGTTCAGTGGGGGAGGCGTTCAAAGTGAGGGTGTGATCGGAGGTGGTGTTAGTCAGTAGGGCGGAAAGAGAGGGGGGGTGGATTGATTTCATGTTCCGGTATGATATGGAGCGTTGCTGCTTGATAAGGGGGGTGGGGATGTCTATGTCCAGGGTGAGGGCCAGGTGGTCTGAGAGGATGTCTGTGAGGTTGAAGCTGGTGAGATTGCTGATGGAGAGTCCAGTGGTGCAAATTAAGTCCAGGGTGTGTCCTTTTTTGTGGGTGGGGAAGTCAACGTGTTGAGTGATATTAAATGAGTTGAGAATGTCCAGAAATTCAGTGGCAGTTTTGCAGGTGGTGGAATCGACGTGAATGTTGAAATCTCCCAGTAGGATGACTGAAGGTGAAATGGCACAGAGTTGGGTGAGAAATTCAGAGAGATCGGAAAGGAATGCAGGGTTGGGTTTGGGGGGGCGGTAGATGATTGCAGTGACCAGGGGTTTGGGGCCAGGCAGCTTGAATGACTGGTGCTCAAAGGAGGAAGGGGTGGTGATGGTTACAGCAGTGGGTTTCAAGTGTTGGCGGTATATTGTGGCTATACCGCCACCACGACCGTCACGTGGTTTATCCATGTAGGTGTATCCTGGGGGTGTAGCTCTGTTGAGGTGAATGTATTCCAGTGGTTTTTGCCAGGTTTCGGTTATGCTGAAAAAGTCTATGTTGTTGTCAGTTATGAATTCACTGAGTATTGGTCCTTTTTTATTGAGTGAGCGGGTATTGAGCAGAGCGAATTTGAGGGATGGGTAAAGTTGGATGGGTGGGGGAGCTTTGGTTAACGGTTGTAGATAGGCAGAGCGCGCATGTGGTTTGCTATTGTGATGACGTGTGACGTCACTGGGGGTGGATCGGTTGCGTGACCAGAGTGATGGGATGCAGTGTTGTTCAGTCCGGGAGTAAATAAACTTTCTGCGGGAGCTTCTGTGGATGTATCTGGGTCGGCGAAGCAGTCCGTGTGTTTTGATGGTTGCTGTGGTGTCTGGAGGTATGGTGGTGTGGTTGTTGAGTTTAAGGAGTTGCAGAGCGGAGTATTTGAGTAGCATGCTGGCAGTGGTGGATGTTAGCCTGAGATCGTTGACCGACGGCTGCACACTCTCACAGTGGCAGAGAATGGCACAGAAAGCCGGGGGCGTCCAGTTACGCGGCCCACTGGTCGCGGGGAGCTGTACTGATGATGCTGGTTGCCGGCTAGCCCTGGAGCCGCCAGCTAACCAGACAGTCGGCGGGTCCAGTTACGCGGCCCACTGGTCGCGGGGAGCTGTACTGATGATGCTGGTTGCCGGCTAGCCCTGGAGCCGCCAGCTAACCAGACAGTCGGCGGGTAGCCAGGAGGGCTATCCGCGGTGCGATCCGGGAGAAAAGTCCGGAAAACAGCTCGTAGCGGCAGGTTGTTGCTGGGCGATGGTAGCCAGTGGAGTGGAGCATCTACTGAATCAGTGGAGCAGCGGGTGAGTGAGAAATCTGTCGTCTGTCAAAGTAATCCAAGCTGATGCCAGGTGGCGAAGTGGGTAAAAGTTGACAGGTAGAAAGCTACGTACTTAGTACACACTTAGTATAAAATAAAACAAAACTAAAGAAAAAGATACTAAGTCGCATAGAACTAAAACTAAGGAAGGAAGGAGAAGCGGCGAACAAGCGAGACACCAGCGTCCTCTCACAACCGGAAATAACTCAAGCAATTTTCTCTCACATTTACCACACAAATTCAACACCAAAAGAGAAACCAAATGGAAAAACACAACACGACATTGCTGTGCGACAACAACAAAAACAAGTTTTGGGAATGTCGATAATCTTTCCGAATGTGATTTGAATGTGCTGAATGATATGAATTTCAAACTGGAACGACGTAAATGTGAAATGTTGAATGTGCCATTAAGAATGAATGGGGAAGAATTTGTCGTAAATTTGCGAATTTTGCGAAAACGGAACATTTTCGGAACGAGAAAAATGGAAGCCCTCATCTCGTGAATATTTTTAATACGTCAAAAGTGGAATAGAGTGAATCGGTTGAATTATGTGGAAGTAGTAGAAGGACAGAAAAGTGAGGAGAATAAATTAGAAGAAGAAGAAGATGAAAGAAATGAAGTGTAAAATAACATAAGTGCGAAGGCCTATTATTAAATATTATGAATATTAAAAGAAATTTAGCAGTTGAACCATGAACCATTTTGGAAAAATGATGAATGATTTGAACATGAATTGAACATGAGATATAGAATTAACTAAATTTGAATTGGGTTCAAGCACTCCGTCTCGCATTGATGTGTGTGCATGCGTCTGTTAATGCCCGAACTGGGCACACCCCTTTTGAGTTGCAGAAAGGTCGCTGTTTTCCTGGACCAATTTCGGCCCTTCCAGTTGCTGATCCGGATGGTGGTAAGCGCACACACACACATCTTAGACCAATTGTCCGGTTTTATGATTCCAGGTTTGCTGAGCACACTGCAGCGGACCCAGATGGGGCCGCCGAGATTCAAATCACCGCAACTATCTGGCTGAAAGTCCTGAAGAGTAAGTGGACAGAGCCTCGGTGGACTGGACCCTTTGCAGTGGTGGAGCGCACATCGCATGCTGTCCGGCTGGCCGGCAAAGGAGACACGTGGTATCATCTATCCCAGTGTGCCCCTGTGAAGGATTCTTGAAAAGATCTAGATCCGCCATCCACAGCGTCCCCACTCCCAATTGAAAAAGAGGCAGAATAATCCTCTTCCCCTTGGTGGCCAGGTAGTCTACCCTGAGCCACTGAAGACAAAGACTGGACAGCAGGCATTTTCAGGTTCCTTCCCGACGGAGCAGAGCTGCAAAGGGGGTAAGAACTGTGCTTACCCTCCACCAGTGGGCGTGCCAAGCCCCCAACGGCTGAACTACGACGAGCAAGTGTTATCTCGGACTGATGTTATTGATAACATTTTGGTCACCTAAGACAAAAGGACCGTGTGAGCCTTTTCCTGCATTATAGCATGCCGCAGGTTTTTTACTCACACACTCAAGTTGAACAGGAGAATTGAGGTTAGACCTCCTCCTCACGGCGGTTTCTTGCTGACATTGAAGTTTTTGATCATGTATCACCTTTTGCAACCCCCACCCTGTCCTCCCTCATTTACTCTCTTAATGTTAGGTATTTGTGCTCTTTCTCTCTTTATCATGTCTCCACTGATATGGCTCAAATTGCAGCCTTCCCTCGAATTGATACAAATTTCTGCCGCACATTCTAATGACACCTGCACGGACATTGATACTCTCATGCTTACAGCCGCGACTATTCCCCCAACCCCGACATAAGATTGACCTATCACATGATCCAATATTCCCGTGTTCATGACGCACTTTGTTCGTTTGTCCTTGTCTTTTGGTTGACCTCTGTCAAAGTCAAAAGGGGGACTGAAAAGGGAGCAACAGCAATGTCTAAATGTTTTATAATAATTATATATTAATTTATACAAACATAGTTGCTCCATCAGAGCACAGACACGGCACACACAGCTTGGTGACTTTTCCATTACACATAAGGCGGAGCTCATTAACGTCATGACACATTGATACAAAACACAGTAGATAACAAGACATAATTATGATGATATGTTTTTTCTTCTTTTCCCCTCCCTTTCCATATTCCTGCTTGCGGACAGTATAAAACCTTCTGATCTGGAGTCTGACGTTGTTTTCATCTGGTGAAGTGCACTTGTACTGACTGCCGTGAAGCAACCCAAGATCTTGCAAATAAAGAACCAACTATTACTCCACGTCTTTGTTTTCTTTGCTCCACGACAGACATCTTGAGCAAAACGCAACAAGGCGTATCATGGTCAGCCACAATCACAAAAACACTAAACTGGACCGACCCCAACATAAAAATCACAATGCAACCCTTTTTATGTAGAGCGAAGTCAACTCAACGAATTTCCAGCCCGTTACTAGACTCGTGCTAGCAACGAAAATGTATTTCTGTCAGTCTACCAAAATAGGGCTCATAGCGCCCAACATGAGCATGCCTCAAACAGATTTGTTAAAAAAACTTGAGTTTATTTTAAAACTCACTATTTTATGGCATATAGAAAAACTGCAAGAATATTTCACAAATGTAACAGACGTCAAATGTGTACATCTAAACGCTTACTTTGGAAGGTGGGAGTATTGATTTATTTTGACCAATGTAGAAATAAAGATTTTCTTGGGGACAAAAAAACTAGGAGCAATTTTGCACTGAGAAATTCTAAGCACAGGACGTCCCCTCCACTATTCTTCCTGCCATCTGCACCCAGGAATGAGTCAGAGTCAGATGACTTGGAGGCTTGTCTAGATTTGAACATGGTGGTGGTGTTTACCGAAATAGGGCGTAGTTTGTCTGGTGGTCATGATGAAGACACATCGTTGGCAGCAAAATGGACAAACAACACAGTACAACATAAATGTGAAGCTGCTTTTGGCTATTTCCCGTCATGCTCCATGTCCCTTATTGGTTTCAGTTTTCAGGGAGAAGGTAAATTCTAATGAACAATAGCGGCAACAAATGCCTTCAATTTGGATGATAGTAATACATTTGAGATGGGGCATTTAAGTATGGAGAGAAAATTGAGCTACTTTCTTTTTCAAACAGTAAATCAGGTTTAGATTACATGCATAACAGTCCATTGAAAAATAAATGAAAAGGGGCAAAGGAATGACCTGAAAAACCACAAAATGCCCCTTTTCATCTTTAATCAGCAAATGAAAGGGGAATTATAAAAGCTTTTTGTAATTAATGTCACAGCTGAAGATGAAGAGTGCTGCTCTCCAATTAAAAGTTGTATTAATTTTAAATGAGCTTCAATTAGACAGACTGAAAAAAAGCAGATAAGAATTTCCCCAAAATGATGGTGTATTAATTGGTGCTGGAGAGCAACTCTGATGGTTGGCATATTTTATTACAATTTGTTATTTTGCCCTCCCCCTTTTTTTTACATTTACTTAGCAATATGCTTACTATTGCATAATGTGTTAAATTCTGTCATACTGCTGTACTCAATGTATCGTATTTTTCGGACTATAAATCGCGTTTTGTTTTTTATAGTTTGGGTGGGGGGGCGACTTATACTGAGGAGCGACTTATATGTGATTTCTTTCACAAATTTTCGAAATTTAAACAAAAAAAAGTGAAACCGCGAAAAACGAACCGCGATGTTGCAAGGGATTACTGTAGTTTGAACTGAAAGTGACGTCAGTGGCGCGGCGGTTGTTTACACAAAGGATAAACGATTCGATCACGGGATGACGAAGATGACGTACTACCGGCATCATTAGCGGCTTTGTTTGTAAGTGACATGGAGGACGAAGAGTTTGAAGTATTTAATGATTTGGAGTGACACAGAAGGTTTGAAAAACTATTATGGCTTTTACGCACGCCCGGTCCTACTCTACGGAGCTCTCTTTCACCTCCGTGGATGGAAGTTGGGGGCCGGCGCCTGGCCGGGTGGCTGTCCGGGGACGGTGGATGGGGCTCGGACATGGCTTTTATGCACGCACGGTCCTATTCTATGGAGCTCTCTTCCACCTCCGTGGCTGGAAGTGCCACCTCCGGGGATGGAAGTCCACGCCGCCACACGCCGCCACTCGCCCTCACACGCCGCCACACGCCTGGAAGTCCACACTGTTTCTTGGGGCCGTGTGGTGGTGAACTATTTATGTTATACTTATTTGATATATTTTATTTCGTGTAGCAACTTGTATACGTTTTTATCATTACAGTCCAGTAGTTTTTGGCTCGTTGAACTCTTGTTTTGTTAAATAAAGAGCCGTTTACCAAACCCACGTCTTTCCTAGTACTTTGTTAACACTACAATATTGTTATATAATAGATCTGTGGAATAACGACGAGGCTGACGTCAGTGGCGCATGCGCGGCGTTGTTGACAAAGGACGAGGAATTTGATCGATGGATTTAATGATTTAGAGTGCACAAATGGTTTGATTATACTATTGCTTATATACCGTTTTTTTCCGTGTATAGTGCGCAAAATTTAACGAATTTATTGTCCTAAAATCTGGGGTGCGCATTATACATGGGTACAAAATTTTTTAAATTTTATTTTTTTTTTAAATTTTTTTTTTTTTTTTTTAGAAAACAAAACCAACAACAGGACTGACCGACAAACAAGTCACAGGGTGACATTACCAAAGACAGGAACAGAAAGCAAACAGACATCATGACAGTAACACATGCAATGATCCGACGGTGAGCGAGGGGCAGACAGGACTTAAATACAAAACACGTTACATCGATTGAGGTGACACAGGAAGAGAGGGGCGACGCGAACAGAAACTATGGCAACCTAGACACATAGCAAAACTGGGGACGAGACGTGACAAATGTCCCTCGAAATGAAACTTGAAATCACCAAGTTTTGGTTTCCAAGGGTGTTTTTATTCCTCTTCAACGTCTCTCCCATACAGAGCCGCCTTTTTCACGTCCGCACGCCTCTTTCCCGTGCGCGCACGGAGCGCGGTGGTGCGTTTATGGGCAGTCGGAGAAATCAACGCCAACAAAAAAAATTACATCCAGCCTAGTTAAGACCATACCAAAGACTATAAAAATGGGACCCATTGCCTCCCTGCGTGTGTGACGATCATTGGGACTTAAAAAAAAAAACAAAAAAAAACAATTTTTTTAAAATTCATAAAAATTGGGTGCGTATTATACATGGGTACAGGCTTTTTTCCAGCATCAGCATGCCATTTTTAGGGTGCGTATTATACATGGGGGTGCACTATACACGGAAAAAAACGGCATTTCATTTACACACACACACACACACACATGCACACGCACGCACCCCCACACACACCAAACACACGCACACACACACCCTTCACACGCTTCATACAATAATCACACACATAAGAATCACATTCACACAGCCAAAGACTCACCCATATACACTACACACACCTGCTTTCACATCCTTGCGACCAAACATGTGCCTATATATCTATATCCTTTTGCCAGTTTGCCTGTAAGCCTCTATGAGCCACAGTGCCTGTTACTTTTTTGCCAATAATTCAGTAAATTATAATAACTTTGATGGTTAATGCAGACATTGCAATTTTGTTGTTTTATCACAGTAGATTGGTTTATTTACATTTCAAAAACCAGAGGCCTTTCATTTACAAATGTGATTGCACTTTAGTTTAATATTTAAATGATCAGATATTAAGGTGTGATAGACAGTTTTTGCATGATTTGAATAAGGCAAAATAACATGCATTTTCTCTCGAATATGTTGTTATAATCATTTGTTTCAGATGTACTTATTTTCTGTGTAACTATTAAATTTGGTATTCAAAAAGTCTTTTTTCAAACTTGAGTCTTGAAAAAGAGGGGGTCATCTTCTAATCAGGGTCGTCTTATATTCGCATCTATCTATCTATCTATCTATCTATCTATCTATCTATCTATCTATCTATCTATCTATCTATCTATCTATCTATCTATCTATCTATCTATCTATCTATCTATCTATCTATCTATCTATCTATCTATCTATCTATCTATCTATCTATCTATCTATCTAATTTATTAAATGATTATAATATATTAAAATGATGTAATTATTTTATTTATCGTTTATCTATTTATTTATATATGCATGCATGCTTTTACATTAATACTCACCATCTATGCTGTACTCATCTTGTTCGCGATGAACCATGTCCTTGTGTCCTTTCGATGTCCCATAAAATAACCTGTCAAAACATGATGTTAGAAATAATATAACAAGGGGAATTTTCATGATAGTTGGGTGTTCCTATAATTAGGTTCCTTTTAAATTGGAGTGAGAGTCCACAATGCAAATTAATATTGTTTTGTTTTGAAACGTATACAACTCTAATATCTGTATCTGTTTTGTTTTATCCCGGTAAAGGTACAAATAAGTATTGTACATCCCGGGATAGGCACGAACAGCGACGATGATCATTGTTTTGTTTTTGGCCCAACATTGCGCAGAATATCAGGTGACACATTCCTTGGCTGACGCAAGGTGTAGCGAGTCAAAAATTAGTCCGCTGAGAGGCAGAAGCGTATCTGTGGAGCACCCTGACACGTCCCAAGCAGCTTAAGTAACGTGCGACATTTCACTGTTAGTAACGGTAAAATCATTATAACAGTTAACATAGAAATTGAGTATCTTATTTGTTACTGGAAATCTACAACGGTTTTGGTAATGCCGTTAGCCCCAACACTGCCAATAGCAACCATGAGTATTGTTTGTTTGTTTGTTTGTTTATTTAAAGGAAAGGTCGACATGTAACATCAAAGTTTCATGGACTGGCCTGACTCAGTTCAAGAACTGTTTTACAGCAGGTTCCTATAACATTACATACATCATAGCTCGAAGCTTATTTTTTGCCCAAGTTGCCCTCGGGCAAGTTGGAGAAAATTTTACTTGCCCAAAACAAAATTTTACTTGCCCGAATTTTTTTGGAGTGGATTTTTACTTGCCCGACACGGAAACAAGCTCTGCTGGTGCGCAGGCGCAGAAGAGCCAGGGACGGGTGAGGGAGCATGCATTTAATTACGAAGCGCTTTGCGGTTATCAATGTATTGCAGACTTACACGAGAAACTAACCGCTCCCTAGAAAACAAAATGTCGGACCAGAAGCGGCAGAAGTTGCGAGAAATTATGCACAAAATCGTCTTTTTACAGCTTGAAAACATGGTATTATGGCAGGGCAAGTTCGGGCAAGTGAGGAAAAATTCTACTTGCCCGACACGGAAACAAGCTCTGCTGGTGCGCAGGCGCAGAAGAGCCAGGGACGGGTGAGGGAGCATGCATTTAATTACGAAGCGCTTTGCCGTTATCAATGTATTGCAGACTTACACGAGAAACTAACCGCTCCCTAGAAAACAAAATGTCGGACCAGAAGCGGCAGAAGTTGCGAGAAATTATGCACAAAATCGTCTTTTTACAGCTTGAAAAGATGGTATTATGGCAGGGCAAGTTCGGGCAAGTGAGGAAAAATTCTACTTGCCCGACACGGAAACAAGCTCTGCTGGTGCGCAGGCGCAGAAGAGCCAGGGACGGGTGAGGGAGCATGCATTTAATTACGAAGCGCTTTGCCGTTATCAATGTATTGCAGACTTACACGAGAAACTAACCGCTCCCTAGAAAACAAAATGTCGGACCAGAAGCGGCAGAAGTTGCGAGAAATTATGCACAAAATTGTCTTTTTACAGCTTGAAAACATGGTATTATGGCAGGGCAAGTTCGGGCAAGTGAGGAAAAAATTCTACTTGCCCGTCTGCCATCGCTACTTGCCCCGGGCAATCGGGCAATCGTTAGTTTCGAGCCCTGTACATTTCAATACAATATATACAATATATATATATATATATATACCGTTTTTTTCCATGTATAGTGCGGAAAATTTAACTAATTTATTGTCCTAAAATCTGGGGTGCGCATTATACATGGGTACAAAACAAATGTTTAATTTTTTTTTTTTTTAATTTTTTTTTTTTTCTTAAGTCCCAATGATCGTCACACACGCAGGGAGGCAATGGGTCCCATTTTTATAGTCTTTGGTATGGTCTTAACTAGGCTGGATGTAATTTTTTTTGTTGGCGTTGATTTCTCCGACTGCCCATAAACGCACCACCGAGACGTTGAAGAGGAATAAAAACACCCTTGGAAACCAAAACTTGCCCCTCGTCGTGACTCGGAGCCGCAACAAATGTTTCGGATTTGTGTAGGGTACATTGTGACAGACACCAAACGAGCAGGTGATGGAGCAAGCCTTGTCTGATACGAGAGCATTGCGCTCGTATGGAGCGTGTTTGAAGTGAACAGCAGAGACAAGGCAAAGTGTTGTGAAATAAAATATTACCTGTAATACGGATTTAGGTAGAGAACTGAACTCTCGCTCTTTATATAGCTGACGTGTCTTGCGCATCCGTTCTGCGCATCTGTAATGGCGGCCTCCGTATGATATCCGGTTTGCGTGTGTGCGCGTGTGTGCGAGAGCGAGAGAGAGCGAGAGAGAGAGCGCGAGAGAGAACGCTCAACCGTAGCGCGCCGCCGACCGCCCAACTGCACCACGCTGGTCGCATTATTGTGACAGAGCCGTCGCTGAAATTTAGAAGATATTTTTAAAGTCCTGATGTACTTTCTAAAATTTAAGTGGACCTCAGTGCGCACTGCGCAGGGAGCTTAATTTGGTGCGGTCGCGCAACCGCAGCGCGCCGGGCGCTCACTGTCGCATTGCTTAAAGAGCGCCTTTGTGTTTTAGGATGAACAGCAGAGACCAAAGGAACAAGGCAAAGTGTTGTGAAATAAAATATTACCTGTAATACGCATTTTGTTATTTGCTGATTGAAACTGCTAATTAAACTGTGAATTGAAACTAATAGGAAGAAAACAACTCTCGCTCTTTATATAGCTGACGTGTCTTGCGCAGCCGTTCCGTGCATTTTATTTCACAACACTTTGCGTTGTTCCTTTCTTCTCTGCTGTTCACTACAAACACGCTCCATGCGACCGCAATGCTCTCGTATCAGACGCTTGCTCGATCACCTGCTCGTTTGCTGTCTGTCACAATGTACCCTACACAAATCCGAAACATTTGTTGCGGCTCCGAGTCACGACGAGGGGCATGTTTTGGTTTCCAAGGGTGTTTTTATTCCTCTTCAACGTCTCTCCCATACAGAGCCGCCTCTTTCCCGTGCGCGCACGGAGCGCGGTGGTGCGTTTACGGGCAGTCGGAGAAATCAACGCCAACAGAAAAATGTACATCCAGCCTAGTTAAAACCATACCAAAGACTATAAAAATGGGACCCATTGCCTCCCTGCGTGTGTGACGATCATTGGGACTTAAAAAAAAAAAAAAAAAAAAAAAAAAAAAAATTAAAAATTCATAAAAATTGGGTGCGTATTATACATGGGTACAGGCTTTTTTCCAGCATCAGCATGCCATTTTTAGGGTGCGTATTATACATGGGGGCGCACTATACACGGAAAAAAACGGTATATTATTGTTAATGGGTGCAAGTTTGGTTTGTTATTAAGAAATATGTGTATAGCTGTTTAAATTGCATACTAGAGGTGGCGGATCTGATTTGAAGGGGTATCTTATTCCAGATTAAAATAGATGTGCGGATAAATGAGTTATGACCAAAATTGTTTTGGTATGCTGGGATTCGGATGAGGTCCTGTGTAACTGAGCGGGTGATGCGGGCCTGTCTTTCATTACGGCCTGGGATGAGTGAATTAACTATAGGTGGGAAAGAATTTCTATGTAGTTGATGGAAGAGTTTTATTGCCATGAGAATTGTGTAATTCTGAAAGGTTAGTGCATTGGAGCGTGCAAGTGACTTGCAGTGATGGGTCCAGATGGATAGTCTGCCATGTATTTTGTATGCTCTATTGTATAGTCTGGCTAAAGGATCCAGAGTTTCTTTTGTGGTGAGAGACCAAATGGGAAGACAGTATGATAGGTTAGACAGTATGATAGAATGTAGATAAATATTTGAGACATTATGGGTGAGATATGGCCTGATCTTGTTATAGACATACATTTTCTGTTTGAGCTTATTAGTGAGAGTGTTAACATGTATTTTGTAGGTGAGGTGGGAGTCTAAGTGCACTCCAAGATATTTATATGTGTTTGTGACTACTAGAAATTGATCGGATAGAGCAGGGGTGGGCAAACTTTTTGACTCGCGGGCCGAACTGGGTTCTAAATTTGGACTGGAGGGCCGGACCAGGAGCAGATGGACGTAGGCGTTGTGTGAAGTCATATAAGCGACCTGTAAAGGTCATTGCATAAAAGATCTTGGCCTTTAGTAGGTAGTAAAGCATGGATATTCCAAACAAGTTTTTTGAAAACAAATGCATTTATTAACAGCATTAAAAAAATAATAATTCACTAAAAAACTGCTATCAGTGATTCTCGTAAAATACGACACTGTTATTATGAATAACAATCTCCATCACTTCAGTGCCTGCAGGTCAGATTAATGAAAGATGTTTATCTTATGAGATCACATCAAACGGCAAACATTCTGACCAAATATATCATCTTGAAGAATCGGTGAAAGCATACATCCAAATAAAGTAATCAAAACAGCAACACGGTGAGGGGTATCTGAAAATCAGAGCAGAGTTTTAACTCGCAAACACCTGGTAACAGAGGTGAGGAAACGGGAAACACTTCCTTAAAGTAAGCCTTAAGAACTTTACAGGTTAAGATTAGTCGCAAATAGGTGGTGCATCAATGTCTTTGAGCATCCTGCATTGTTTGAAGATGAGAATGGTCGCTAGTTTCAATCCCTGCTATGTGTACAAATCATATTCAAAATGCATTTTTTTACAATAAACTTGAGAGCCTCCCGTTCATTTTCAGTGGGAACAGTGTTGTTGGTCTCCCTTTTTTGCTACTGCGTCATAGTCTGGAGTAAAATTTGTTGTGGCAATTCTTAGGCGAGATCCGAGGTGTTGGTCCGTTTACCTTGATCTGTGACGGGTTGATGTTGATGTGGCTGAACGTCACGTCGCGTACGTCGAGCCAAATTGGCCACTCTTTTTTAACATTCGGCACTCACTTCTTTTTTTCGGGCCACTCATTTTAATGGAAGGATTCCAGGGGAAGGTTTGTGTGTGGCTTTAGCGCAAAACTGCATCTGAAAGCTCAGCGCACGAATTATAAGAATGCTGTCGTCAAAGCCCACGCTCTAAATTCGGGACTGATACGAATAGAGCGAGAGTGCGCCAAGTCCGTACTACTGAGTACGTACACGCACTTGTGAGTGTGCACCGAGCTTTCTGACACGGCTTCCGGTAGTAAATGCGCAGGCGAGCGCTTCGCCATCTACTGGGAAGACGCAGTCATTGCAGGCAAAATGACCAAAAAAAAAAAGTTTAATAATACAATTTGTTCAGGGTTGGCGGGCCGGATTAAACGGTCCCGTGGGCCGGATGTGGCCCGCGGGCCGTAGTTTGCCCACCCCTGGGATAGAGTAATGGGGACAGTTATGGAGATGTTTTTCCTAGGGGAGTGGAAATACATTATTTCAGTTTTTTTTATATTGATCGTCAGATGGTTTACTTTTAGCCAGTCATGTAGGAGCTGGAGATCAGAAGTAAGTTTGGAGTTTACGGTTTCGATGTTCGAATCTGAGGTGAAAATAACTCTGTCGTCAGCATATAATATGATTTGAGTTTGTTTGCATATGTTAGGCATGTCATTGATGTACATAATGAATAATAATGGGCCCAGTATGCTGCCCTGGGGGACACCCGTGGGAGATGGTAGCGGAGTAGATGTGGCCTGACCAATATTAACAACCTGGATTCTATCCGAGAGGTATGATGAGAGTATAGTTAGCGCTGAGGGGGAAAGATGAAAGGAAGCTAGTTTGTTATGGAGTATTTGGTGATTAACTGTGTCAAAGGCTTTACGGAAATCGACAAAGACTGCTCCTGTGATGTGGCCTTTATTAAGAGAAGTGTGTATATATTCTGTGAGTAGTAGCTGTGCAGATAGTGTAGAACGAGCTGATCGGAAGCCAAATTGTGAGTTGTTGAGAAGGTTGTTTGTTTCAAGATGTTCTATAAGTTGTTTTGACAGGGTTTTTTCTAAAAGTTTTGATATGGGTGGGAGGATTGATATGGGACGGTAGTTGGATAAGGTTGTTCGGTCGTCTGATTTAAATATGGGGGTAATTTTTGCTTTTTTCCACACAGTCGGAAATATGGAATGTCTTATGCAGAGATTGATTAAATGGAGGATTAGGGGTAGGAAGCTACTGGCATGGGTTTTGTAGAAGTCTGTGTTTAGTTCATATATGTCTTTGGCCTTTGAGTAATTGAGTGAGCTGAGAATACTGGATAACTCTGAGAGCGTAATCTCAGAAAAGGTTAGCTTGTCTGATGAAGGAGTTATAGGTGTGGGTGGAAACAGGGGATCAAAGTGTTCTGTTAGTTCTTTAATAGAGGTGATGAAGTAATTATTAAATGCATTTGCAATCTGTTCCTGATCAGTAGTGAGTGTATTTTGTAAAGATATTTGTATGTTGTTGTTTGTATTTTCATAAATTTGCCCAGTGATGGATTTTAGTGTCTGCCAGAGGATTTGGGGGTTCGTGGCGGCCTGAGTGATTTGCTTCTGGAAGTAAGTGGTTTTAGCCTTACTTATCTCTAAGGTACATTTATTTCTAAGATGTGTGAGAGCTGTTTTATTTTCAATAGTTTTTATTGACCTATACAATTTCAGTGCAGTGGTTTTCTGTGCGATTAGATTGACAATATCTGAGTCTATCCATGGTAATTTATTCTGTCGTAGACTGAGTTTTCTGGTAGTAGTGTATTTTTTCCGTATGGCTTCTATAAGATTCTGGAAATCTGCTAAGATTTGTTCTGGGTCGGTGAGCGCTAGTTGATTGCTCCAATCAATATTCTTTATTTCGGTTTCATACTGTGGTAGCTTAGATCTTGGTATATTTGAAATAGTGCACTGTTGATGATTTTTCCGAGGTTTCGGGTTTTTCCTAACTGTGTATATGAGACAATCGTCTGATACAGCTACGTGGATGACTCCTGATATGCTATATTTTGCGGGTTGATTAGTGAAGATGAGATCAAGAATAGAGCTGCGAGTGTGACATATTCTAGTTTGGATGATTTGTCTTTGTAGTCTAAGTTCAAGTCGCCAATTATGATATATTCCTTTGTTTTTATATTTTTTATAATATTGGATAGATTTTTAATATAATCTGTGGGGTTTGTGTTTGGCGGCCTGTAACTGGCAATAACTGTGATTGCATGTTGGTTGGTAAAGCTGATGACCAGTTGCATTGTTTCAGTTTCTGTTGTGATTGGGGTTATTGTCTGTCATCCTTACGGTACAGGTACAGTCTGCTTGGAATCACTGCAGACCAGTTTCTACAAAATGTAGATTACCGATCAGTACCTGATTTTTACAATAAGTGTTTTAAGATTCAAGAGTTTTTTATTCGCCATGTTTGAGCGTGCCAAACAAGGAATTTGACTTCAGTAAAACACACCCTCTGTTCAACATTTAGGTGACTAACAACACTCAGGACATGTGAAAAATGGCAAAAACAGTGTAGACAAATTCAAAAAAGGTGTGAAGAGCAGGATGTTATTGCACAGTAATGACTCTGAGACTCTAAGAGTGGTGTGAGTTAATCAGAGCAACAGCCTGGGGGAAGAAGCTGTCTCTGTGTCTGCTGGTTTTGGCGTACCAAGCTACAACCATGACAAGGGAAATAACCACTGTTTAGTATCAAAGGGGACTTAATGCTACACGTATAATTTAATTTTTCACCTGGTCTGGTCTTGGTGCTGGTCAAAGACCTTGAGGGTCTCACTAGAGGAGTAAGACTTCTGGGTTGGAACACGTACTTCTTGGTGGCCAACAGCACAGTCTTCACTGTTCCCTGAAGAATAAAATATAGATAAAAGTAGAAGATAGATTTGTAATGTACAAGATGACGACTATTCGGTTGTTGCTGTAGTAGTTACATTCATACAAACGTAACACAGGCAGTGTTCCCTCTAAGCTGCGCAACTGCACAATTGCACACTGGTCGCGCAGTATTTGCGCACAAGAAACTCCATGCTGCGCACAAAATAAAATTCAGCATAAACTGATTGATTAATATCTAATGTTAGACGTAATCTATTCTAATTAAGTGGATGAATGATTTTCTTTCTGTGCCTTTTTGTGGTTCACTTACGCTACATATAGGTATGACACATATGTGTCCTGCCCATCCGTGTCGCGCAGATTAGCTAGCTAACAACAGTGCAGTGGAGTCAAGCGATGCAAATACTAAATTAGCTAATCATGGCGAAACGAATGAGCAGCGACACATCCACTCGCCAAGCCAAAATAAATAAGAGATGCGGCAATTCTTTTAAGATTGGATGGTTGTCGGAGTGTGTGCAACTACAAGAGGAAACGGTGAAACTGGGTGAGGTTTTCTCTTTTTTGAATGAGAAAGGTCTCCTCTGCAAAACATGCAGTGAAGCCAAAGTGGCGGGGGAGTTTACGTAGGGAAAAATATGGAAGAAATGGAAGTTGGACTACCACAAGGGTCACATTGAGCAGAAATGTTATTTGAAAGCTGTTTGAATTGTATAAAGACTCAAGATGGGACAGGGGATCGGTACATTATTGCGGGAGAGGGCAAAAGATTGACAGAAAAGGAACGAGCTGTCACACAAAACAAAATCCGACCCCGAGCTAGTTAAAGTTCTCACTGACAATACTTACTTACTTACTTACTTACTTACTTACTTACTTACTTACTTACTTACTTACTTACTTACTTACTTACTTACTTACTTACTTACTTACTTTATTTTTTTTTTTTTTTTTTTTTTATGTTTTATTTATTTATTTGTTTGTTTATTTAATAAAGTGTGCACAGGGAGCTTGTGTGTTTCCACAGACACTTGAAAATGTTGAGGGAACACTGAACACAGGTAACTGTTACTTATTTAAAAGTATTTTTTTTCCAATCATTTGCACACCCCAAGGAGTCCATTAGGGAAACCATGCCTAAGTGAACAAATTAATTAACAAATGTTGGCTATCTCACCAGGATATGCCCCCTCCTTGTCCTTGTGGGCCTTAGTGAGTGAGCAGTATAGACGTTGCTCTTTCACTTCCATAATGCTTCCACTGGTGTTGCTGGCAAACATTGAGGCATGCTGTGTAACAGCTTAGTTGACAGGAAGAAAGATAGGTAGAGAGAAAAAAGAAAGAGAGATTTAAAGGAAGAAAATGGATTACGGAAGATGGAGGGCAGATCTCCTCCTGTGAACATAGTACATGGAAAAAAAGATTTCATTATTAATGGTTTACAGAGAACTTTGCCTTATTTTAAACTATATTCATGGCTTACTGGAATTGTAACTGTTTGTTGACAGTGTACTGTATATAAATGTTAATATACAACTACACAACACAACTCAGGCTTTGATAATACAAATTTAGACTGTTGTATACAAAAATCCCTCACTACATCGCGGTTCTTTTATCGCGGCTTCAGTACATCGCAAATAAAAGATTCAAAATAAAAATTCTAAATTGAGAAATCGTGGCACGAAAGTTGCCCGCGCGCCAGTAGAAGGCAGGGAGTGCCCACACAATTGCAGTACGTATCCTTGGACCTTGTTATAAAAACGTTGTTATAATAATAATACTAACAATAATAAGAGTTCGAAAAACATATTTACAGTATTGTACCTTGTTATGAATTTGTTTTTATAATAATAAAAGAGTTCTAAAAACAGATTTACAGTATACACTTGTTCCTTGTTATAAAAAAGTTGTTATAAGAATAAAAGAGTTCTAAAAATATATTTACAGTACCGTAATTTTCGGACTATAAGTCGCGTTATTTTTTCAGTTAGGGTGGGGGGGCGACTTATACTCAGGAGCGATTTATATGCATATATATGGTTTCTTTCACTTTTTTGGGCATTTTATGGCTGGTGCGACTTATACTCCGGTGCGACTTATAGTCCGAAAATTACGGTATGTTTCCTTTTTATGTTACACACACACACACGCACTTGCACGTACACACACACACACACACATGTATCAAATTTATATTATTTATACATTTTTTCTGTATGTCATTTATACTATTAATACAGTATTTACATGTTTGAAACTATTATTTAATGTTCTAATGATAACATATGCACTTATATGGTTTAATATACATTTATTGATACACAAAAAATGTATGTACTTTCAAAATGAGAGGTTTTCACCTCTGCCGTGGTGCCGTGGTCTTGGAACCAATTATCCGCGATAAACGAGGGATGACTGTACATCATTTGAATTTTTTTCTCTTATGTGCCTGTGCCACGAGACGCTCTGCAAACAACTTCCCTCAGGCACACCCCTCTCATCACCGTAATGACTGTCACCTGTTCCCTCATGTTACCTACTATTTAAACCCTGCCCGTGTGTTGTTCATTGTCGGTGTCTACTGTTACTTTCAGATGCAGTTTTGCGCTAAAGCCACCCACAAACTTTCCCTTGGAATCCTTCCATTAAAATGAGTCGTCTCGCGTTTAAAAGAGAGTGGCCAATTTGACTCGACGTATGCGACGTGACGTTCAGCCACATAAACGTCAACATCAACCCGTCACAGATCGAGGTAAACGGATCAACACCTCGGATCTCGCCTAAGAATTGCCACAACAAATTTTACTCCAGACTATGACGCACTAGCAAACTTTAACAAAAAAGACAGCGGTGTCTACAAGCCTACTGGAACCTACAAAAGGATTATAAGGAAGGAACACAAGAACTTTGAGACTGCTCATATGTGTCAGAGAGATTCTGCTCTGACAACTGAGCTGAACTTTTATCTGTTAAGATTGTGCATGGCACAACAGAAAGTTAATGTTCCATGGCTTTTTTTTCTATGAAGAACCCAGAGAGAGTTATTTAGCTATTACCGTTTTTTTCCGTGTATAATGCGCAAAATTTAACTAATTTATTGTCCTAAAATCTGGGGTGCGCATTATACATGGGTACAAATTTTTTTAAGTTTTAATTTTTTTAATTATTATTATTTTTTGGTACAAAAATCATGGTACAACAAAACCAACAACAGGACTGACCGACAAAGACGTGGAACAAAAAGACAGGGTGACATTACCAAAGACAGGAACAGAAACCAAACAGAACATCATGACAGTAACACATGCAATGATCCGACGGTGAGAGAGGGGCAGACAGGACTAAAATACAAAACACGTTACATTGATTGAGGTGACACAGGAAGGGAGGGGCGACGCGAACAGAAACTATGGCAACCTAGACACATAGCAAAACTGGGGACGAGACATGACAAATCTCCCTCGAAATAAAACTTGAAATCACCTTTCTTCTTGTTTGTTGTCAATCGCGCATCGCATTCAGCCATCCTGCCCAACACACTTAGTCAGTAAAATTCATAATTGACGACACATCATTTGATGCGATGGTGCAATCCTTGATGGTGTGTTATTGTCAAATATTGTTTGGTTTTTAATCTCCATCGCGGACCGGACGTCATACGGAGGCAGTATGACTGCGCATGCGCACTATGGATCCGATGCGCAGAACGGATGCGCAAGACACGTCAGCTATATAAAGAGCGAGAGTTGTTTTCTTCCTATTAGTTTCAATTCACAGTTTAATTAGCAGTTCAATCAGCAAATAACAAAATGCGTATTACAGGTAATATTTTATTTCACAACACTTTGCCTTGTTTCTTTCGTCTCTGCTGTTCACTTCAAACACGCACCATACGAACGGAATGCTCTCGTATCAGACGCTTGCTCGATCACCTGCTCGTTTGCTGTCACAATGTACCCTACACAAATCCGAAACATTTGTTGCGGCTCCGAGTCACGACGAGGGACAAGTTTTGATTTCCGAGGGTATTTTTATTCCTCTTCAACTTCTCTCCCATACAGAGCCGCCTTTTTCACATGTCCGCACTGATAGCGGTGGTGCCTTTATGGGCAGTCGGAGAAATCAACGCCAACAAAAAAAATACATCCAGCCTAGTTAAGACCATACCAAAGACTATAAAAATGGGACCCATTGCCTCCCTGCGTGTGTGACGATCATTGGGACTTAAAAAAAAAAAAAAAAATTGGGTGCGTAATATACATGGGTACAGGCTTTTTTCCAGCATCACCATGCCATTTTTAGGGTGCGTATTATACATGGGGGCGCATTATACACGGAAAAAACGGTATTTATTTCCTGTTTTTTCTGTGAAGACCTCAGAGAGGGTTATTTAGTTATTATTTATTTCATTAATAGTGTTATTTGTTTCCTGCCTTTTTTCTGTAAAGAACTTGGAAAGGGTTATTAAATAACCGTTATTTGGTTATGTGTGGCTTTCTGGAAAACAATAAATTTTTTAAGCTCCCCTACGATCGTCACACTTTTTCTGTTACAAACTGACACCGGCCCCCCATTAGAGAAGGGAAAAGTTATGTGGCCCTCACAGGAAAAAGTTTGGGGACCCCTGGTATATAAGTAAGGAAGTAAGATGGCGGCGCGTGCACACGCAACGGCCTCTTTCTGTCCCGAACGGTGTTTTGTTTTGTCGTTTAATGTGCGTTTGTCCGACAGTTTTGTGTGTTCGTCTCGTCGTACTGGGTTGTGCTAAAAGTGCAGCGGGCTGGTTCTGCTCGACATCGGAGAAAGCGAGTTTTGTGGCGTTCTGGACTTTGAAGCGGGGACATTAAAGGTGCTTGGTCTGCTCCGTCCTGAAGCGTCGCCGGACTCGCCTGCTATTCCTCCTCCGGTTGGGAAGCGTCGGAAGCGATGTGCGAGGAGGCTGAAGAGGGGCGAGAGCGGGGGCGTCTGGGCCAGGCTGGCGGCCAACCCAGCTCGCCCGGCCGTGCCTTCCATTCTTCTGGGGAATGTTCGGTCGTTGGACATCAACATGGTTTGCTTTTGCCTGCTGAGATTTACGAACCGGACAGTGCGTAACTGTTGTGTGCTCGTGTTCACTGGGACTTGGTTGTCCGTCATCATTCCGGACTTTGCTGTGCATCTGGAACGGCTAGTGTGCTATAGGGCGGACCAGGCCATTGTACGAGGGGTAAAGTCGCGAGGAGGTGGGATGTGCGTCTACATCCGTGACGGAGGGTGCCGCGACTCTGTGGTGGTATGCGAGCACTGCTCGCCACTGGCGGAGTTTGTGATCTGTTGTGAGCTGTTAGGGTCCTGAACTCTCTCCCCCCTTCTTGCGTGGTGTCCTGTACTTTTGCGCTTTGTTCTGACTGTCTGCTGTGCGCTCTTGCTCCGTTTTGCTCCTCTTATTTACTGTGTTATTTGTTTATTTATTATTTATTCATCACTCTTGTTGTTCATTGTTTGTGCCTTCTTGTTTTTATTTTGCGTTGTTTACTTGTATGTTTATCGTGTACTGTGTCTCGTCACCGTGGGATAGGGGAAACGTAATTTCGTAATGTCTTGGCATGAAGGAATTGACAATAAAGCTGACTCTGATATATATATATATATATATATATACGCCAAAATACTGCGCAGAACCCTCAAGCTCCCAGGCCTCTGGTAGAGGACCCGAGCTTGGAGTGGGAGACCACTTTTTTCGTATATATACACAGTGGAGCCTCGGTTTTCGAACACAATCCGTTCCAGAAGGCTGTTCGAGAAGTGAATCGTTCAAATTCCAAATCATACTTTCCCATTAAAACAATGGAAAGCAAATTAATCCATTCCAAGTCAAAGAAACCCGCCTTTTTTAAGCATTTTTTCACTTGCGCTTTTTTGTCGAATCGCGCAACTGCAGCGCCCCGCATTATTGTGACAGAGCCGTCACTGAAATGTAGAAAATATTTTTAAAGTCCTGATGTACTTTCCAAAAATGTAAGTGGACATCAGTGCGCAGGGAGCTTAATTTTGTCTGATTGCGCAACTGCAGCGCACCGCCGAACGCGCAACCGTTGCCGGCACCGCGCTGGTTGCATTATTGTGACAGAGCCGTCACTGAAATGTAGAAAATATTTTTACAGCCCTAATGTACTTTTCAAAATTTAAGTGGACCTCAGTGCGCACTGCGCAGGGAGCTTAAACTACCGTGTTTTTCCATGCAAAATGCGCCCCTGTGCATAATACGCACCATACAAATGGCATGTAGATGCTGGAAAAAAGCCTGTACTTATGTATAATACGCACCCAAATTTTGACTCTTACTTAAATCCGTAAACGTAAAATTATTTCAGAAAAAAGATAATTTTTGGGAACAACCGGATGTTATTCTGCCGGTCAGTATCACTGCGCATGCGCTAGCAAACTCGATAGCGAAGAAATGTTTCGGATTTGTGTAGTGTACATTGTGACAGCAAACAAGCAGGTGATCGAGCAAGCGTCTGATACGAGAGGATTGTGTTCGTATGGAGCGTGTTTGAAGTGAACAGCAGAGAAGAAAGGAACAAGGCAAAATGTTGTGAAATAAAATATTACCTGTAATACGCATTTTGTTATTTGCTGATTTAAACTGGTAATTAAACTGTGAATTGAAATTAATAGGTAGAGAACTGAACTCTCGCTCTTTATATAGCTGACGTGTCTTGCGCATCCGTTCTGCGCATACTGTCATGGCGGCCTCCGTATGATATCCGGTCTGCGATGGAGATTAAAAAACAAACAATATTGCACAATAACACACCATCAAGGATTGCACCATCGCATCAAACAATGTGTCGTCAATTATGAATTTTACTGACTAAGTAAAATGGGCCGGATGGCTGAATGCAATGCGCGATTGACAACAAACAAGAAGAAGGGTGTGATTTCGAGGGAGATTTTCTTAAAGAATTGTTGTACCCATGCATAATGCGCACCCCAGATTTTAGGACAATAAGTTAGTTAAATTTCGCGCATTATGCATGGAAAAACACGGTAGTCCGATCGCGCAACCGGAGCGCGCCGGGCGCTCCGTGTCGCAATTGCTTTAGGGGCGTCTTTGTGTTTTAGGATGGCTTTACTGCTCCCACTTGCTTCCTTTGGAGGCATGATTAGAGTTGATGCGATCCTCAGAGTAACGAGAACGTAATAACAAACGGAGTCAGTTGGCATGCGGGTCCTCTCGGCTCATCTCGCGAGGTTCGACAACCAAATTTCGTCCGACATCCGGAGCAAAGAAATCTCGAATTTCTTGTTCGAATACTGATTTGTTCGAGAACCGGGACGTTCGAAAACCGAGGCTCCACTGTATATATATATATATACGTATATAATTTCTGATACAAATGTAAAAATATATATACACAAGTATTTTTTCAACATTATGTTTTCAGTTTTGTTGAAGAGCCAAATAAAGATTTAGATTTAAAAAAATCTGAATTTTCTGTCAATTTTTTGGGGGCTTCCAGCATTCCAGGGTCAACAGGCAAAAAACAACGCTCCTACAGAATCATCTTATCATCTTCAAATGTAGGTATGAGTATGGAAGAGTGTAGAACTGACACTAACAGAAGGAAACTTTATTCCTTCTTTGTCGTCTTCTTCTTATTGTCAATAATATTATTGGTGCCACGGTGACGCACTGGTTAGCATGTCCGCCTCACACTTCAGAGGGTGCGGGTCGATTCCACCTCCGACCCGCCCTGTGTGGAGTTTACATGTTCTCCCCGTCCATGCGTGGGTTTTCTCTGGGCACTCCGGTTTCCTCCCACATCCCCAAAACATGCATGGTAGGCTGATTGAGCACTCCAAATTGTCCATAGGTGTGAGTACGAGTGCGGATGGTTGTTCGTCTCCGTGTGCCCTGCGATTGGCTGGCAACCGGTTCAGGATGTCCCCCACCTACTGCCCAATTGTTGGAATGGGCTCCAGCATGCCCAAAACCCCCATGGGGACAAGTGGTACAGAAAATGAATGGATTGTTATTATTATTGTTATTATTATTATTAGTAGTAGTAGTAGTATTATTAGTATTATTATTATTATTAAAGAGCAAGAAACAAGATTACTACAGAAACATTTCATACAGACTTTCAAATGTCGGTACATCTTTGAATCTGAACCTTACTTCAAATTTTCTGTTGATCTCTTGACTATTCCAAAATGTTCTGAAATTTAACCATATTTTTCTATTTTCTTGAAATGGCTGTTACTAAATCTCTGTCCTCTTTCCCATACTCTTCCCAGATTCACAAGTGCAATCTACTTAATCTCTAACTCCTTTTCCCAATATCTAACACTCACCTAATCCCCTATCTCTCCTGTCAGATTAAAATGATAAAAGAATGACAGTTGGATGTAGGATATACTCCGTAAATGTCAAAACATCTTGCTTTCGTTTTTTTTCCGTGTATAATGCGCCCCCATGTATAATACGCACCCTAAAAATGGCATGCTGATGCTGGAAAAAAGCCTGTACCTATGTATAATACGCACCCAATTTTTATGAATTTTGTTTAATTTTTTATTTTTTATTTATTTATTTTTTTTAAGTCCCAATGATCGTCACACACGCAGGGAGGCAATGGGTCCCATTTTTATAGTCTTTGGTATGGTCTTAACTAGGCTGGATGTAATTTATTTTGTTGGCGTTGATTTCTCCGACTGCCCGTAAACGCACCACCGCGCTCCGTGCGCGCATGTGAAAAAGGCGTGCGGACGTGAAAAAGGCGGCTCTGTAGACGTTGAAGAGGAATTAAAAACACCCTTGGAAACAAAAACTTGCCCCTCATCGTGACTCGGAGCCGCAACAAATGTTTCGGATTTGTGTAGGGTACATTGTGAAAGCAAACGAGCAGGTGATCGAGCAAGCGTCTGATACGAGAGCATTCCGTTCGTATGGTGCGTGTTTGCGTGTCCGCGATGGAGATTTAAAAACAAACAATATTTGACAATAACACACCATAAAGGATTGCAGCATCGCATCAAACGATGTGTCATCAATTATGAATTTTACTGAGTAAGTGTGTTGGGCAGGATGGCTGAATGCGATGCGCGATTGACAACAAACAAGAAGAAAGGTGATTTCAAGTTTTATTTCGGGGGAGATTTGTCATGTCTCGTCCCCAGTTTTGCTATGTGTCTAGGTTGCCATAGTTTCTGTTCGCGTCACCCCTCTCTTCCTGTGTCACCTCAATCGATGTAAAGTGTTTTGTATTTAAGTCCTGTCTGCCCCTCGCTCACCGTCGGATCATTGCATGTGTTACTGTCATGATGTGGTTTCTGTTCCTGTCTTTGGTAATGTCACCCTGTCTTTTTGTCCCACGACTTTGTCGGTCAGTCCTGTTGTTGGTTTTGTTGTACTATGACTTTCTTTAAAAAAATAAAAAAAATAAAAAAATGTTGTACCCATGTATAATGCGCACCCCAGATTTTAGGACCATAAATTCGTTAAATTTTGCGCACTATACACGGGAAAAAACGGTATTATCATTCAAGTTACAAGACTGACACACCAATACCAAATCACGGTGCAGTCTGTGTCAGATGGAAAAGCACGGATTTGTGGTTGCATTAGAGAAATGTCAGTAAACCTCTCAATGTACTATCAAGATAGCACCCCTAAATGTACTTATAAAACAATGAAAACGCTTTTTCCACCTCCCAGTTAGCTGCTCCAATAGTTGCAATATGGCAAGATTATCTCTAATAAATCCTTGTCAACAAGTGATGGAAATTTATGTGAGTGGGCATCCGGTTTTGGATTTCTGGAGCCAGGACGATAAGTGAGGGTGAAGTCAAACCTTTCCAGGTATATACTTGGCGAGCATTCAATCTGCATGCGGAACGAAGGCCAAATAGATTTTCATGATCTGTCCATCCCACAAAGGGTAGTTCTCTCCCAATGCCTTCATTCCTTCAGTGCCAGGACCAAATCCCAAATGTCTTGGTTGCCCAGGTCATAATTTCTCTAGGCAGGGCTAAGGTGACGGAAATAAAAAGCACAAGCATGGAGTGTTTGGTCAGACAGGGTATGTTCAGAGAGCACTGCTCCAATGCCCAAGTTTGAGGCATTCACGTCAACATCACACTGGGTAGTGGGATCAGGATGAGAGATGGGAACAGAACAATGAAGTATCTTCAGTTGAATGACAGATGCCTCTGCTGCAGCTCACCAAACAAAAGGTACTATAACGGAACTCAACCAAGTCAGAGGTGTAGCTACTTTACTGTAATCACAAATGAATCAGCAATGAAAATTGGCCAAACCCCAAAAACAGATTCCACATTGAACCTAAGCAATCTAACAGTGGTTGTATGAAAGTCATACTTCTCATTTTTAAACAAAGACTCTGAAGCAGAAATCTCACATGTTGAACGTGTAACTCCAAAGTGTGAGAGAAAAAAAAAATTAATATCATGAGGATAGACAAAAGTAAATCCGTTCAGCATGTCTTAAAAAACGTCATTGATCAGAGCTTGAAAAACTTTCTTCGAAGAAGACATGGCGGTAACATATTGACAGGATTGAGGGGAAATGTAAAAAGGCTATTAATGTGATGAGGTGTTTAGCAGGATGAGAGTGGGGAGCAAGCTCTTCAGCACAGAAGCTTTTTATCAAGCTCTGATAAGATCTGTGATTGACTATGGGTGTGTGAGTTATGGGTCAGCAGCACCGTCATTGTTAAAAACACTGGATGTAATACAGGCCCAGGCTCTGAGGGTATGTTGTGGAGCTTTTAAAACTGCTCCAGTGGGTGTTTTACAGGTTAGGGTTAGGGTTAGGGTGAGACGACTTTGGACTTGGGAAGGAAACAAATCATGGTTAACTTCAGCTCTTAGTGAACTGTACCAGGCTGTCAGTGAACAAGAGACAGCGCACCCTGACGGTTTCACCATCTTCGCTGGGGATTTTAATCATGCTAACCTGAAGTCTGTTTTTCCGAGGCTTCACCAGCATGTTAATTTTCCTACGCGTGGCGACAGCTTCCTGGACTGGGTCTACTCTTCGCATAAAGGAGCTTTCAAAGCCGCCCCCCTCCCCCATCTTGGACTTTCTGACCATATCACTGTTATGCTTTTGCCCGCATACAGACAAATGGTGAGAGCGTCCAGGCCGGTTCGCAAGCAGGTACGGGTGTGGCCTGAGGGTGCATCTGATGCATTGCGTGACTGCTTTGGCTCTACTGACTGGGACATGTTTAGGAGGGCTGCCACTTGCGACGATCGGACAGACATTGAGGAGTATACTGACTCGGTTTCCTCCTACATCAGGAAGTGTATTGATGATGTGACTCTCTCAAAATCCATCGTCACTCGGGCTAACCGGAAGCCATGGCTGACAGGGGCTGTCTTCAGGCTGCTGAGGGCCAGGGACAAAGCCTTTAGAGCAGGGGATGAGGCTGGCTTGAGGACTGCGAGGGCCGACCTGTCCCGGGGCATCAAAGAAGCAAAGAGGGCGTTCTCGTGCAAAATTACCGCCCACTTCAAGGACAGCAGGGACGCACGGAGCCTTTGGCAGGGCATTCAGACCATCACGGATTACAAGCCCGCGCCGCAGAGCTGTGAAGGCGACGTCCGTCTGCTCAATGACCTCAACCGCTTCTTTGCTCGCTTCGACGCTCAGAACAGCACTTGCCCGCTGAAGGCCACTCCCCCTTCACACGAGCTGCCCCTGTGCCTCTCCGCCGACAGCGTGAGGAGGGCGCTTGCCGCCATCAACATCCGTAAGGCGGCGGGCCCTGACAACATCCCGGGTCGGGCGCTGAAGGACTGCGCTGGTGAGCTGATGGATGTCTTCACGGACATCTTTAACACTTCCCTGCAGCAGGCCATCGTCCCGTCGTGTTTCAAAGCTGCCACCATCGTACCTGTGCCGAAGAAACCCGCTCCGTCCTGCTTCAATGACTACCGCCCCGTGGCACTTACGCCCATCATCATGAAGTGCTTTGAGCGGCTTGTCATGGAGCACATCCGATCCGTTCTCCCCCCCACCATTGACCCCTTCCAGTTTGCGTACCGAGCCAAGCGGTCTTCTGAGGATGCCATCTGCTCTGCCCTCCACTCGGCCCTCACCCACCTGGAGAGGAGGGACTCGTATGTGAGATTGCTGTTTGTGGACTTCAGTTCTGCCTTCAACACCATTGTGCCACAACGCCTCATCAGCAAACTTGACGCGCTGGGCCTCAGTACCTACCTCTGCAACTGGCTACTGGACTTCCTCTGTCAGAGGCCACAGGTAGTACGTGTTGGCGACAAAATCTCCGCCAGCATCACGCTGAGCACGGGGGCCCCCCAAGGCTGCGTGCTCAGTCCGCTGCTCTTCACCCTCCTGACGCATGACTGCACTGCAACCTACAGCGACAACCGTATCGTGAAGTTTGCTGACGACACGACTCTGGTGGGTCTCATCACCAAAGGAGACGAGACTCAATACAGGCTGGAGGTTGACCTTCTGACCACGTGGTGCAGGGACAACAACCTCCTGCTGAACGTCGACAAGACCAAGGAGATTGTTGTGGACTTCCGGAAGGGTCACACCCAACACCTGCCGCTGACCATCGACGGTGCTGTGGTGGAGAGAGTGAGCAGCACCAAGTTCCTGGGGGTGCACATCAGTGAGGATCTCTCCTGGTCCACCAACACCGCATCACTGGCAAAGAAAGCCCAGCGCCGCCTGTACTTCCTGCGGAAACTCAGGCGAGCGAGCGCTCCTCCGGCCGTCATGACTGCATTTTACCGCGGCACCATTGAGAGCGTCCTCTCCAGCTGTATTGCTGTTTGGGGTGGCGGCTGCACTGACTACAACTTGAAGGCCCTGCAGCGCATAGTGAACACTGCTGGTAAGATTGCTGGTGCTTCGCTCCCCTCCTTGAAGGACATTTACACCTCCCATCTCACCCGCAAGGCGACCACGATTGTGAGTGATGCGAGTCACCCCGCTCACTCTTTGTTCGAGCTTCTGCCCTCTGGGAAGAGGTACAGAAGCCTGCGCTCCCGCACCACCAGACTCTCAAACAGCTTCATACTCAAGGCTGTTAGGATCCTGAACTCGCTCCCCCGTTCTGCGTAGCGTCCTGTACTTTTACTGTCTGAACTGTCTGAATGCACACTGGCTCTTATTATTTATTATTTATTATTACTCTTATTATTTATTGTTTGCCTTTTTGTTTATGATGTTTTTTACTTATGCGCTATGCTTGCTGGCTCCGTTTTGCTCCTCTTATTTATTGTGTTATCTGTTTATTTATTATTTATTCATCACTCTTACTATTGATTGTTTGAATTTTTGCCTTCTTGTTTTTATATTGTGTCGCGTACATGTATGTCTATCGTGTTATGTGTCTCGTCACCGTGGGATAGAGAAAAACGTAATTTCGGTCTCTTTGTGTGTTGTGACATGTGGAGAGATTGACAATAAAGCTGACTTTGACTTTGACTTTGACTTCTGGATTCATCTGAAGAGCCATGGATTGTCTCATCCTGCGAAGCGTGTGAACAATGATTGCTGGGAGTATGGGAAGAATCAGAAAAATCATTTTGGGAGAATTAGAAACGAATTAGCTAAAGATTGTCAAGTCCATGATATGCGGATTTTGGCAGCCTTGGCTTTCCCAGAGATTCATCTTTGGTTGTTGGTACCTCCCACTGTAGATTACTTTAGGCTAGACCAGGGGTGGGCAAACTTTTTGACTCGCGGGCCGAACTGGGTTCTAAATTTGGACCGGAGGGCGGAACCAGGAGCAGATGGACGTAGTGTTTGTGTGAATTAATATAAGCGACCTGTAAAGGTCATTGCATAAAAGATTTTGGCCTTTAGTAGGTAGTAAAGCATGGATATTCCAAACAAGTTTTTTGAAAACAAATGCATTTATTAACAGCATTAAAAAATAATAATAATAATTCACTAAAAAACTGCTATCAGTGATTCTCATAAAATACGAGACTGTTCTCCATCACTTCAGTGCCTGCAGGTCAGATTAATGAAAGATGTTTATCTTATGAGATCACAAACGGCAAACATTCTGACCAAATATATCATCTTGAAGAATCGGTGAACGCATACATCCAAATAAAGTAATCAAAACGGCAACACGGTGAGGGGTATCTGAAAATCAGAGCTGAGTTTTAACTCACAAACACCTGGTAACAGAGGTGAGGAAACGAGAAACACTTCCTTAAAGTAAGCCTTAATAACTTTACAGGTTAAGATTAGTCGCAAACAGGTGGTGCATCAATGTCCTTGAGCATCCTGCATTGTTTGAAAATGAGAATGGTCGCCAGTTTCAATCCCTGCTATGTGTACAAATTAGAGATGCACCGATCCGATATCTGGATCGGATATCGGGCCCGATATCAACAAAATAGATGGATCGGGTATCGGAAAATGCAGCCGATCTGTGAGCCGATCCTTAATCTATTAGGACGCGGGCTACGTCATACGTCAGCAGCACGTGTGCCGCATGCCACGAGAGTTTTCTAAACAAACACAAACATGGAGCGAACGCTCGCTTCTCTTCCCCGTGTTGCTAAGCGGACGTCAAACCCTGCGCGTTCGCTTCTCTTCGGGTTGCTAATGGGACGTCAAAGGCTGCGCGTTCGCTTCTCTCCCGAATGGGGGGGGGGAGGCTAATCGGATGTCAAACGCTGCGTGTTCGCTTCTCTTCCGGGGGGGGGGTGTTAATGGGACGTTAAACGCTTTGTGTGGCGGGCTCCATCTAGTGTGGAAACTGAGAAGCTGAGCTCAAGCTTCTTGTGCGGGCCATATTCAATTATGTTTTCAGAATTTGCTGCGGGCCAATAAAAACTGGACCGTTAGTTTGGACACCCCTAATTTAGAGCAAAGAACTGTGTAGTCTGCCTGATGCCATTGCCTTTGGTCTTTTCTGTTCCACATGTAGAGTTATGTAGCTTGTTAAGTCAACCATAATATCGGATCGGTATCGGGTATCGACCGATACGCAAAGCCACGGCATCGGTATCGGTATCGAAACTGAAAAAGTCGGATCGGTGCATCTCTAGTACAAATCATATTCAAAATGCCTCCCTTTCATTTTCAGTGGGAACAGTGTTGTTGGTCTCCCTTTTTTGCTAGTGCGTCATAGTCTGGAGTAAAATTTGTTGTGGCAATTAGCCGCTAGACCTAAAGAAAAAGGATAAAAGTAATGTGGATCTTGTTGCAGCCTTTGATTATTACTCAGAGCAGAAGTACTCGGATTGTGTTCGTATTATTACAGATGGAACCAAAGAACCAGTTTCGGGATTAACAGGTTTTGGTGTGGCAATTCTAGCACAGAAAATAGGTATGAAGTGACGAATGTCGGCTGGATTAGATAAAGTGGAGATGGTAGCTATTTTGGATGCATTAAAATGGGCAGAGCGGATAAACCAGGGCAAGGTGTTAGGATTCTGCTTCAGTATTGTCCAGCATTCAGTCCTTTTATCCAGTACTGAGGGACCCAAGGCCGCTCAAAAGGAGGTGAAGAGGGAGCTGAGAGCAGTTAAAGGCAGCTAAAGGAGGAAACTAGAGGGAGGGCTGGTGGCCCACAGCTCTAAGGAGGTGTGGAAGGGCTTTAAGAAGATCACGGGTCTGAAGCAGCCACATACGGTGGTGGAGGGGACCCGAGAGCAGCAGATGACCTGAACTGCTTTTTTAACAGGTTTGACCAACCTGTCCCCTGTCTCTAAGACTGAGGAAAGTTCCACAGCTCTGGAAGACCTCATGCATCGTCCCGGCGCCATAAAATGGACGGCCCAGCGCTCCAAACGACTACAGACCGGTTGCCCTAACATCTCAGGTCATGAAGATCTTGGAGAGGCTGGTGCTGCAACATCTTAAACCCAGGTGAAGGATTATCTGGACCCCCGGCAGTTTGCATATCAAGAGAATGTGGGGGTGGAAGATGCCGTCATCTACATGCTACACAGGGCCTACACACACCTGGAGAAGCCACGGAGCATGGTGAGGATCGTGTTCTTCGACTTCTCCAGCGCATTCAATACCATCAAGCCATCACTACTGGCAGACAAACTGCCGATGGGTGTAGAAGACTCCCTGACAGCCTGGATCCACAACTACCTGACAGACAGACGACAGTACGTTAGACTGCAGGGCTGTCTGAGGTGATGGTATATAACACTGGTGTCCTCCAAGGAACCGTCCTGGCACTATTTCTCTTCACCGTCTACACCTCCGACTTCCAATTCAGCTCACACCAGTGCCACCTGCAGAAGTTCTCTGATGACTCCTCTATTGTGGGCTATATCACAGACGACAGGGAGGCGGAGTACAAGGCCATGGTGGAGAACTTTGTGAAGTGGTGCGACACCAACCACCTTCTGCTCAACATCAACAAAACCAAGGAGTTGGTGGTGGATTTTAGGAGGAAGAGAGGGACCTCAGCACCTATCACCATCAAGGGAGTGGAAGTTGAAAGAGTGGACTTCTACAGGTACCTGGGGGTAGTACACTTTAACAACAAACTGGACTGGTCCGACAACACCGAGGCTCTTATCAGGAAGGGGCGGAGCAGGATGTTTTTCCTGAGAAGGCTGAGGTCATTTAATGTTTGTAATAGGCTACTGAGAACGTTTTATCAGTCAGTGGTCTCCAGTGTCCTGTTCTTCGCCGGGTCCTGCTGGGGAAGCAACATCTGTGCCAGGGATGGTACCAGGTTGAACAAGCTAGTGAAGAAGGCTAGCTCTGTGGTGGAGACCGGGTTGGACAGCCTGGAGACGGTGGTCGAACAAAGGATGGGGAAAAAACTGGCGGCCATGTTGGCCAATCCCTCCCATCCACTGCACATCAAGCTGACGGGGATGAGGAACAAATTCAGCAATAGATTTGTCTTCCTTCGTCAGAGCACAAAGAGATTTGGACAGTCGTTTATTCCAGCTGCACTCCGACTCTACAATCAGTCCCGCAGGCGCGGGGAGACCTGGACCTAGAGACTCGGGACTTTTTTATCAGCACATGATGCACTTTAGTAAACTACCAGCTTGGACTGTCCCCTCTGGTGGCTAAGGAGCTGGCTCTTTTGGGTGAAGAGAGCAGTGAGGCAAAAAGTGGCAAGCTTGACTAAAGTAGAAGCAAAGTCTCTGGTTTATATGCCCAAGTTCTTCCTCTTGAGAAAGTTTTATTCTCCCCAACTGCATGGCTTCTTCAAGGTAGGAGGAAATGGTTGCAGAGACAGCAGCATGCACAGTGGAATGTTGTTCAGCAGGTTGAGGGACAGAGGAGCCAGGCTGCTGAAAGGGTATTGTGGGGGGACTGAAGGAGGGACCCCTGACTGATCTGTCTCTACACCTCTCCCTTAGTCTGTTATTCAACAAATGGCCAGAGAAATCAATTCTTCAATCTTGTCGCATGCAGCTACCTTTTTTTTCCTCGCTTAAGCCCTGAAAAAATACCCTATGTAGAGCTTACTCATCCAAACCACATATGCTCCTGAGATGGAAAAATCACTGGAAAAAGAGGAAACCCTACTCCTACCCTGGTGCAAAGAAGGTAGCCTATTGCACATCTCTGCAATAAAGGCATCAATGGAGCAGCAATGAGCTGAATTATTGTTTGCTAATGCAACTGACCAGGCTGTGGCTTTAAGATCTGTCAAGCTCATGATAAAATAATTAGTTAAAGGTTGCTGGTCGAAAAGAAGCATACACTGATGGAGAAATCGCACAGCACCATTTCTGAGCGGAAGTGTAGCTTCAGGGAAGATCATCTTGCTCCACGGAAACGCTGAGGGGATCAGTTCTCCTCCATGCCGTGAGCCTTTTTATCTCGACACGGGGACAGTGATGTGTTCATGGACATGATGTTGAATTCATCATGTTTGACACAATATTTATTGTTTGTTTATTTTTTTATTTCTATATTACCGGTGCATGACACTTTCATGAGTATCGACTGCAGATCTGTTATCCTCTCTTTTAACCTCTATGTGCCCACTGTTGGGTATGGATACTGAATTCCAGCCTGGGATCAATAAAGTATCCATCCATCCGTCCATCCGTATTCATTCATTTGTGCATCCTTCGTTTCCTACCTCAGTCTGGTCCCCGTAGCAGATTGTTTGTGTTTGCACATTCTGGACCGCAGTCGTGTTTTTGTTTCAATTCATTAAAGAAAAAGACAATTCAAGCAATTTTCTCATGTATTTGAGATTTTATGGTGACAGCAACACCTGGATGTAGATGGAATGGTGAAAGCAATAATGAAATGCCAATATGCCAGAGGGTACCAGCTAGCAGCAACATTGTTTTTGTTCTGGGGACGAAAAGAACTATGAACCTTTTTGGGATAATTTTTGGAATGATAAACTTAGTAAAAAAAAAATAATAATAATAATTATGAACTATGAACTGAATAAGTTCCTCTTAAAATGTGTGAACTGAACTTTGAACTAGTTCGTGTAGAGAATTAATTTTACCAGCACTGCTTAAGTGCAATTTGGAGTGGTCAATTGGCATACAATGTACCGTAATTTTCGGACTATAAATCGCGGTTTTTTTTCATAGTTTGGGTGGGGGGGCGACTTATACAGAGGAGCGACTTATATGTAAATTGTTTCACAAATTTTCCAAATTAAAAAAAAAAAGAAAGTGAAACCGCGATAAACGAACCGCGATGTAGCAAGGGATTACTGTAATTTGAATGAACGTCAGCGTGCGGCGGTTGTTTGCATAAAGGACAAAGATTCGATCACGGGATGACGAAGATGACGAAGGGCCCCACGTACTACCGGCATCATTAGCGGCTTTGTTTGTAAGTGACACGGAGGACGAAGAGTTTGAAGGATTGAATGATTTGGCGTGACACAGAAGGTTTGAAAAACTAATATGGCTTTTACGCACGCCCGGTCCTACTCTACGGAACTCTCTTTCACCTCCATGGATGGAAGTCGGGGACCGGCGCTCGGCCGGGTGGCTGTCCGGGGACGGTGGATGGGGCTCGGACATGCCTTTTACGCACGCCCGGTCCTACTCTATGGAGCTCTCTTTCACCTCCGTGGATAGAAGTCGGGGGCCGGCGCTCGGCCGGGTGGCTGTCCTGGGACGGTGGATGGGGCTCGGTCATGGCTTTTACGTACGCCATGCCATACCCAGTGGACAGCGCTTGATTGGAGCCAATTTCATCCTACAACAGGACAATGACCCAAAACACACCTCCAAATTGTGCAAGAACTATTTAGAGAAGAAGCAGGCAGCTGGTATTCTATCGGTAATGGAGTGGCCAGCGCAGTCACCAGAGTTGAACCCCATTGAGCTGTTGTGGGAGCAGCTTGACCGTATGGTACGCAAGAAGTGCCCATCCAACCAATCCAACTTGTGGGAGCTGCTTCTAGAAGCGTGGGGTGCAATTTCTCCAGATTACCTCAAGAAATTAACAGCTAGAATGCCAAAGGTCTGCAATGCTGTAATTGCTGCAAATGGAGGATTCTTTGACGAAAGCAAAGTTTGATGTCAAAAAAATCTTATTTCAAATACAAATCATTATTTCTAACCTTGTCAATGTCTTGACTCTATTTTCTATTCATTTCACAACGTACGGTGGTGAATAAGTGTGACTTTTCATGGAAAACACAAAATTGTTTGGGTGACCCCAAACTTTTGAACGGTAGTGTAGTTATATAGTGGATCTGTGGAATAACGACAAGGCTGACGTCAGGGCGCACGCGCGGCGTTGTTGACAAAGGACGAGGAATTTGATCGATGGATTTAATGATTTGGAGTGACACAGATGGTTTGATAATATGATTGCTTATATAATAGTTATTTGATGTATATATCGTTATATGGGCCTGTGGAATATTTTGAAGGGCAAGCGCCGTCAGCGGCGCGCACCCATTGTTGACATAAAGGATGATCGATGGATTTAATGAATTGGAGTGACACAGATGGTTTTATAAACGTGTTATTTATGTAACAGTTATTTCAATAACTCTGAATGTTACGTCAGGCCGTTCTCAGCTCTTTGTTTGTGTTTTTGTCACGTTAGCATAGCTATCGTTTAGCCTGTTGTTGCTCGTTCATGTCAGTACTTGGTGTTGGATTTTGTGGAATACATTTCCCCCCAAAATGCGACTTATACTCCGGAGCGACTTATATATGTTTTTTTTCACCTTATTGTGCATTTTAAGGCTAATGCAACCTATATTCGGGAGCGACTTTAGTCTGAAAATTACGGTATATACTAGATCTGTGGAATAACGACGAGGCTGACGTCAGGGCGCACGCGCGGCGTTGTTGACAAAGGACGAGGAATTTGATCGATGGATTTAATGATTTGGAGTGACACAGATGGTTTGATAATATTATTGCTTATATAATTGTTATTTGATATATAATTTATATATCTTTATATGGGCCTGTGGAATAGCGGCAGCCGGCCGGCATTGTTAACATAAAGGACGATCGATAGATTTAATAAATTGGAGTGACACAGATGGTTTTATAAATGTGTTAATTATGTAATAGTTATTTGAATAACTCTGAATGTCACGTTTGGCCCGTTTTCAGCTCTTTGTTTGTGTTTATGTCACGTTCCATACCCATTGTTTAGCCTGTTGTTGCTCATTCATGTCTGTTCTTGGTGTTGGATTTTGTCGAATAAATTTCCCCCCAAAAGCGACTTATACTCCGGAGCGATTTATATGTTTTTTTCACGTTATTGTGCATTTTATGGCTAATGCGATCTATATTCCGGAGCGACTTTTAGTCCGAAAAATACAGTATGTTTTTTGAAATGTGGGAGGGAACTGGAGTACCCGGAGAAAACCCACACAAGCAAGGGCAAACTCCATACAGGAAGACCAGAGCTGGAATACTGTAACCCTGCACCTCTGAACTGTGAAGTGACGTGCTAAGCAGTACGCCACATGTTGGAACAAAGTAAACAAAATAAAATGTTTTTTATTCAATAATACGTTTTGTTTAGGAGACTCAACATGTATGAGTGAGGGTTATGACAAAAAGGTTCGTGGGTATTCAAGTCATACAAGGTTGCTGCTTTAAACAACCAAAGAAATCCCCCCCAATAAAAATATGTTTCTATGCTGCTCAGCAGGCCCTTTTTTGTGATTTGAGCCAAAATAGATGCTTCTCTAAAAAGAGCAGGGATGGCTGTTTGTGGAGTATTTTTTTAACAGAATATATTCGGCTTTAGATGAGAACAGTGTCGTTCTCTGTCCAAAGGCCCTCTTCCGCCTTTAAACATTTTATAATGTTTGTTACCCGAGGCATAAAGAAAAAACTTACATCACAGATCAAATTTAAATCTGAGGAATCAGGGGACTGAGTGGTCTTATATGCAAATGCAATTTTATCCTATTCAAGTCCAGCTGGTGAAAATGTCAGATGAGGATTATGCGAGGTTAATTCCGTTCATGAAAATAGCACAAATGGCATCCTAATCAGTGAGATAATTCTTTGATCTCACCACTTATTTAATCGGGTTGTTTTTTGTTGTCCTTACGTCATAACTGAACATATCAGTATTAAAAATTTGCATTAAGCTTACATATTTTCTCATGTGCTTTGAACGCAGAAAACGAGCCGGAGCCCTCGTAAAGCTGAGGCGGAGAGGGTTCTGTTCTGCCCTACCATCAATTTATCTGACGAATGTCCGCTCCCTGGCGAACAAGATGGACGAACTGCTGCTCCTCACTTCAAGGAACACGGACTTCAGCAGATCCGCCGCGCTGTGCTTCGATGAAACGTGGCTTGACGGACGCACCCCCCCACCGCGCCGTGGAGTTAGCTGGGTTTCGGCTAAAGAAAGAAAGACCCGATGATTGTCTCACACACACATCTGGGTGTGGTGAAATTTGTCTCTGCATTTAACCCATCCCCAAAGGGAGCAGTGAGCAGCAGCGGTGCCGCGTCCGGTGTGCAGACCGCAGCGCGGAGGCCGCCGGAAAATCAAAGGGAGGTGGTCTCTGTTTCTATATTAATGAACGTTGGTGTACTGATGTTACGGTGTTGAAAGAGTCTTGCAGCCCTCTCCTAGAAACACTTTTCATAAACTGCCGGCCGTTCTATTCACCACAAGAGTTCTCCTCGACCGTCATGGCGGCTGTTTACGTTCCACCACACGCACGTGACAGGTGACAGACATGGAGAAACTTCTACCAAATTCACTAAGCATTGTTCTGGGTGATCTTATTTGGGCGAACCTCGCAGACGAACTCCCCAGATACAGACAGAACATAACGTGTCCCACCAGAGGGGCACAGACACTGGACCACTGCTACACCGTAATTAAGGATGCATACTACTCTGTGGCTCGTGCAGCTTTAGGACTCTTGGACCACTGTCTAGTTCATCTGATCCCGGCCTACAAGCAGAAACTAAAAGCTTCTAAGCCTGTCGTAAGGACTGTGAGGAAGTGGACAGTGGAGTCAAGGCAGGACCTCCAAGCCTGCTTTGACTGCACCGATTGGGGAGTTTTTGAAGCTGCAACTTCAGACCTGCATGAACTCACTGACACTGTTACATCATACATCAGTTTTTGTGAGGATCTGTGTGTGCAGACTAAGACCTTCTGCATGTACAACAACGACAAACCTTGGTTTACACCGAACTTCAGGAGGCTGCGCAAAGTCAAGGAGGAGGCCTCCAGGAGCGGCGACCGGGACTTGTTCAAGCAGACCAGAAACACACTGAACCGAGAGGTCAGGAAAGCCAGGAGGTGTTACAATGAGAGCCTGGAGAGCCTGCCAATCCTGATCCCTCAACAGTGTGGAAAGGTCTGCAGAGCATCACGGGCTTTAAGAAACGAACCCACCGACCTGCGGAGAGCCCAAGGCTTGCTAACCAGCTAAACAGGTTCTACTGCAGGTTTGATCGCTCCTTCCACACAACAGGACCCTCCTGCAGCACAATCAACATACTCACCTCCCCCCACAACCGCTCTGTCCACACCTCCATCACCGTTGTCACCGACTCTCTCTCTTGCAGAGGCTGCGCCCGCACTCCAGATCCGGAGATGTTCCGGAGACAAAAGATCAGGAAGGCACCAGGCCCAGACGGCGCGTCACCTTCCTGGTTGAAAGTCTGTGCTGAGCAACTGGCACCCACCTTTGCGCGGATCTTCAACCGTTCCCTGGAGCTGTGTGAGGTGTCCTCGTGCTTCAAGAGGTCCACCATCGTTCCAGTGGCCAAGAAGCCCGCCATCACAGGTTTGAATGACTATCGACCTGTCGCTCTGACATCTGTGGTCATGAAATCTTTCGAGAGGTTAGTGCTGAACCACCTGAAGGATGTCTCGGGCCCCCTGCTTGACCCCCTCCAGTTTGGCTACCGGGCAAACAGGTCAGTGGATGATGCGGTCAACATGGGACTGCACTACATCCTGCACCACCTGGACACCCCAGGAACGTACGCCAGGACCCTGTTCGTGGACTTCAACTCGGCGTTCAACACCATCGCTCCTGACATCCTCCAACAGAAGCTCATCCAGCTTGCAGTGCCTGCCTCCACCTGTCAGTGGATCACCAGCTTCCTGACCAACAGGAGACAGCGTATGAGGCTGGGGGGCATCACATCTGACACCCGGACCACCAATACTGGAGCCCCTCACGGGTGCGTCCTCTTCCCACTGCTCTTCTCTCTCTACACCAATGATTTCTCCTCAGGTGACTCTCCTGAAGTATGCAGACGACACCACTCTCATCGGACTGATCCAAGACGGTGATGAGACTGCGTACAGACAAGAGGTGGAGCGGCTGGTCCACTGGTGCAGCCAAAACCACCTGGAGCTGAACCCGCTCAAGACCGTGGAGATGACAGTGGGCTTCAGGCGAGACCCTTCACCACTTTTACCCCTCACTATCCGCAGTAATACTATTCTCTCCACAGACACCTTCAAGGTCCTGGGAACCACAATCTCTCGGGACCTGAAATGGACCGGCCACATAGACTCTGTCCGGAAGAAGGCCCAGCAGAGGCTGTACTTCCTGAGACAGCTCAAGAAGTTCAACCTGCCGCGAGAACTTCTGAAGACCTTCTACACTGCCATCATCCAGTCTGTCCTCTGCACCTCCATCACTGTCTGGTTTGGATCGGCCTCCAAACAAGACAAGCACAGACTGCAATGGACAATCGGGACTGCAGAAAAGATACCGGTTTTTTCCATGTATAATGCGCCCCCATGTATAATACGCACCCTAAAAACGGCATGTTGATGCTGGAAAAAAGCCTGTACCCATGTATAATACGCACCCAAATTTTGACTCCTACTTAAGTCCGTGAACGTAAAATTATTTCAGAAAAAAGATCATCTTTGGGAACAACCGGATGTTATTCTGCCGGTCAGTATCACTGCGCATGCGCTAGCATACTCGATAGCGAAGAAATGTTTCGGATTTGTGTAGGGTACATTGTGACAGCAAACGAGCAGGTGATCTAGCAAGCGAGAGCATTGTGTTCGTATGGAGCGTGTTTGAAGTGAACAGCAGAGAAGAAAGCGCATCTGTAATGGCGGCCTCCGTATGATATCCGGATTTAAAAAAATATATATATATATTTTTTTCTACCCATGTATAATGCGCACCCCAGATTTTAGGACAATAAATTAGTTAAATTTTGCGCATTATACATGGAAAAAAACGGTAATTGGAATCAACCTCCCATCTATCCAAGACTTGTACCTGTCCAGGACCAGGAAACGTGCAACAAGCATCTATAGTATAGATTCTATACAGACCCTTCTCAACCAGGTTGCAGTCTGTTTGAACTACTCCCCTCGGGACGGCGTTATAGAGCTCGGTACGCCAAAACCAGCAGACACAGAGACAGCTTCTTCCCCCAGGCTGTTGCTCTGATGAACTCACACCACTCTTGGAGTCTCAGAGTCATTACTGTGCAATAACATCTTGCTCTCCACACCTTTTTGGAATTTGTCTACACTGTTTTTGCCATTTTTCACATGTCCTGAGTGTTGTTAGTCATCTAAATGTTGAACAGAGGGTGTGTTTTACCGACGTCAAATTCCTTGTTTGGCACGCTAAAATATGGCGAATAAAAACCCTTGAATCTTGAATCATTTTTCACATGTCGTGAGTGTTGTTAGTCACTTAAATGTTGAACAGAGGCTGTGATGTACCGAAGTCAAATTCCTTGTTTGGCACACAAACATGGCGAATAAAAACTCTTGAATCTTGAAAGGTTTCTTGTGATGTGTTCATCTGTAAAACACCTGGAATCTCAATGGCAAAGTAACAGGCCTTCAACTTGTTAGAGGGGATGTCAAGTCGAAAATTGTCATGTAACAACTCACTTGTTTTCTGGGTATGGTCTTGTGATGTTCGCAAGCTGAGCACTTAGGCACTGTAATGTCATTTTCAGTAGAAAGCAAGTGGCAAAATGGCCAATGCCTGAGCTGGGTGAAAACAATTGGATTTTGCTACTTATTTCATATTGTGCAAATTCCTTGTTTAGACGAGTGGGGATGCACAGGATATATTAATGTAAGGAAAAAATTTGCTTTCACTTCCCTTTTAACAAATGCACACTTACAATTGTTGCTTTTCATTTACCAAAGTGGACACTTCAATAAAACCATACAATTGTAGGTGCAATTAGGACATAATTAATCTTTCTGTCACGGAGCGGATGGAGCAGGGCAACCAAATGCAGCTTGGACCAGGGTTTATTGAAAAAAACGAACTAACAGACTCGGCAAACTGACATGACTGAACAAAACAACAAGAGGATTGACCGACAGGGACGTGGAACAAAAGACGTGAAGACATTACGACAACAAGACATGATGACAAACACAAGACATGATGCCGAACACAAGACATGATGACGAACACAAGACATGATGACGAACACAAGACATGATGACGAACACAAGACATGATGACGACAACAATGATCCGACGGGGAGTGAGGGGCAGACAGGACTTAAATACACGACAGGTAACAAGAGGCAGGTGAGAATGATCACACTAATCATGGGCACACAGGAGGGGAGGGGCGAGCACACAGACAGAAACCATGACAACAGACGCATAGTAAAACGGCTGGGGATGAGACCTGACACTTGGTAGGTATCCTTGGGTGCCTATTGCCAGTATGAGGGAAAATGTTCCCTGCCATGTCACACTAACTAACGCTCATGTGGGACACATCCAAGTGCTAAGATATTCTCTTGTTGCAAGGAGGGCCATATTTAGTAACGTGAAGGGGCCCGGGTGCCAATATTTCTTTTGGGGGGGGGGGGTTGCTAATGGGACGTTGAACGCTGGTGTTCCTACCCAGTCTTGTCTAATTCTTAGAATTTTGTCTTCACGTGTTCTCGTCAGCCCTGTCCCTCAATCAGTATCTACCAATCAGCTCCCTCCAGCCACTCATGTTTTGTCCTGGTGTGCCTCTTTGTCTCATCTTTTTCTTTGTATTTAATTTCTCACTTTCTTTCAATCTGTGTTTGCATTGTCTAATTTGTCATCATGTTTTCTTAGTCCCGTCATTTCATGTTTCCTGTTTTGCTGGGTTTATTAGCTGTTTGTTTGGTACATTGTATCTCTTTTGGGGGAGGGGAAATTTGTTAATTAAACATGTTAATAACATCATTTGCTTAATTTTGCTTTTTCCTCGTTAGTCCTTTGAGTACATCCTACACTTGTGCCTTGCCTTCCTACTTGTCTTCACTTGGGTTCTCCACTTTTTGCCACCACAAACACTCAAACCTAATTCTGAAAATGGACACAACGCACAGACCAAAGGATCCAGCTGGAGGTGCATAGCGTTGCCCTACATGCCGTTGCCCTACACGCCATCTGTCTGCTTGTCATCAACCTCAGCCTGCTGGCCAAGCTCTCTGGTGACAGGCTGAAGAGGCGAATTTTTCAATTTTGAAATGCAGACAATATTTCTGTGCTGCAACACTGCAGGATTTGGCACTGCATCGAGGCAGCTCATGGTCCCTGTTCCTATGCCACAGTTGCTCACGGCTGCCATTCCTATTTGGATCTCATAACAGCTCAGCGACTGCTCATAGCTCAGTTTCTCAACCATGTTCTCATTGGTATGCCCAGACCACCCCGCCAGTCCCCTGTCCACATCATGCCTGGGTGGCCGGGACTGTCGTGCCAGTTGCCTACCTATGTCACAACTTGGCGACTAGGACCACGCCTGGCCATTTAGAAACAAGTCCGCCCGTACTGCCACGTCAATCATCCCTCATCAATCATCTACGTCCCAAGTGATGCGTCCGGACTGCTGCACCAGTCCCCTGTCCATGTCACAACAGAAAGGCCGTGCCCGCCACAGCAGTCGCATGTCCATGAAACAGCGAGGTAGGCCAGACTGCTGTGCGAGTCGCCTGTCCACGTCATGACTGTCCCGCACAAATTGCCATGCCATTTGCCTGTCCATATCACAATTGTCCCGCATGGACCCTAGTGCCAGTCAGCTAGCCACGTCATGACTTGGTATTATGGACTGCTGCAACAGTCATATGTCAACGACATGACCGGCCCACGAGGACAGCCGTGCCAGCCGCTTGTCTATGTTATAACTGGCCTGCACCAACGACTGACCCAATTCACTCTCCCAGCTGTCACACCGCGTTGAGGTTGTCTCGTCTGAGGTTTTGTATGGCCTTTCATTTCCTGTTTTATTTTTACACCCTGATTCCGCTCATTCCCGTTCATTTGACCTTCCTCACCCTGATTCCTAATTGTGTCCACCTGTTCCCAATTATAATTAGTCCCCTGTCTTGTACCAAATGCTGTGTCCAAATTCCCAGTCTATGTACACGAAGGCCAGTTTTTCGACCAGTTTTTAGGCAACATGACATCATTTCCGGCATAACTTGATAGCACGTCACGTGACACACAAATGCAGTTTTGAAACTGGGCTTTGTTTCCATGGCAATGGGCTTGTTAGTGTGAAGGCGAATTCTACACCGTTCACTATTACCGTATTCCACTTCTTTTATTCTCCTCACTTTTTTGTCCTGCTACTACTTCCTCATAATTCATCTGATTCACTTCATTCTACTTTTGACGTAGTCCAAATATTCACGTGATGAGTGCTTGCATTTTTCTCATTCCAAAAGTTTTCCGTTTTCGTAAAATTAGCAAATTTCTGTAAAATGTCCGGCAAATATTTCCCCATTTATTCTTAATGACACGTTCAACATTTCACATTTACGTCGTTCCAGTTTGAAATTCACATCATTCAGCACATTCAAATAACATTGGGGAAGATTTTCAACATTCCCAAAATTTCCAGGTTAAAAAATGTCACGTTTTCACGTTTAAAATTTGCGCAAAATTTCACAAAATGTAGTTTTTTTCCTTTTAATTTCTACATTTTTCAACCGATTCAGCCCGTTCCAACTTTCAACTGTTCATCTTTTGCTTACCTATTCCAAAACCTCCCACTTACCAAAAATTCAAAATTTTCAATTTTGAAATTCTCGCCAAATTTGACAAAATTAAGGTTTTCCCCTCTAATCCTAGATTATTTGACGGATTCAACCAATCCAAATTTTAAACAGTTCACCTTATGTTTACCATATTCAGACCCTTCACCCCCACTTCCACTATGCAATTCATCCCTTCACCCCCACTTCTAGTGTGACAGCCATCTTGGAGTGACCCAGAAGTGCTCCACAATGAACACGAAATGAACCGCAATCCCAAAACAAACAGGAAGTGCCCCAAAATGGACAGGAAGTACCCCAACATGAATAGGAAGTGAATTGGAAGTGCCCCAAACTTAACAGGAAGTGAACCGGAAGTGCCCGAAATCAAACCGGAAGTGACCTGAATTGAACTGGAAGTGACAAAAATAAACCAGAAGTGACTTATTTTGAACAGGAAGTGACCCAAATTGAACTGGAACAGCCAAATAAACCGGAAGTGACCTTAATTGAACTGGGAGTGTCCCCAAACAAACGAGAAGTGCCTCAAATAAATCGGTAGTGACCTCAATTACACCAGAACAGCCAAACAAACTGAAAGTGCAGCAAATTTTGTTTTTCACTTCTAATGTCTCCATTATTCAACTGATTCAACCAGTTAAAACTTTATGCCTACCTATTCCACAACTTCCCACTTACCAAAAATTCAAAATTTTCAACTTTAAAATACAAATTTTACAGAATTTTGTTTTCCCCTTCCAATTCCTACATTAATTGACCGATTCAACCCGTTCCAACTTTAAAGATCATTCTGTAGCATCATTCTGTAGTATTTATTCATCTTTTTCGCCTTCACACGCAATTTCTCTAGAAATTGCAAATTCTAGTTTATTATTATTACTTAATAGAATATTTATTTAGGAACTCAGAACAGTAGGTGTCAAACATAGAGCCGAAAAAATAAAACACTCAAATACAATTTTTTTTGTGCTTTGGAAATTGTGGATTGACCAATAGGTACATACGTATCTAAAATAGGTTTCTGGTTAATATATCGACATTTATAAAAATGCCATTTAGCCAGCAGTATCTAAGAAATGTATATTTGTTCAAATTTGTTGCATGGGGTAGACTTAAGTATTTTTGATTCCCTTGTTTCTTTTCACTCCGCTGTTGGATAGGATATTTGTGACTGCGGCTTTGTAGCAGACCTTCATGACTTCCACATTGCGACACTCTCTACTACAGCAATGCATTTGGCGCTACTTGACAGCCCACTTGCCTAAACTGTCTGAAACGAAGATGGAAAAAGCTCTTGTACGCAAGTGTTTTGTCTTTCTAGTGAAGCATTTACTTTGAAGTTCCAGACAGAAGTGGCATGTCTCTGCTTGACCAATTGGGGCATTTTTGGATGGCTCTGCATATGAAATGTCGAGAAGGACATAGCCTTAACCCACGGCCCGTCGACATAGAAACGAGGCCAGATTCGCCGGCTCGTTGTTGAAGCCTGCGTGAGTTTGAACACCAGCGGTGCATCTTGTCGCGCCGGGAATTACGTCACGTCGTCGCCATATTGTGCGTTGAAGGATACTGCATATTAATTTGTACGGAGCTATTCCGCCAGTCCATATTCGCCATGCTTATGCGGCCACGGAGGACCCAGCCTTCGAACTGGCTTTGGAGGAGGAAGCCTGTGAATTTGGACACAGCTAGTGTTTCCCTGAAAGGGAGGGTAAACCGAGGATGGTTCATTTTTCACAAACTAGTTCAGTTTAAGTATTTTTCTTTTACCTTGAATATGAAATATAAGTTAGCATTTTTATTTTTTCCATTCATTTCGGAGAAATACAGTGGTACCTCTTTTTACAAACGCCAATATGACAAACCTTTTGAGATATGAACAGGAGCCTCGCAATTTTTTTGCATCTCCTTACAAACCAAAGTTCGACTTCTGAATCGGCACCCCAACCCCTTTTATGTCCTTTGCTGAACCATTCCCTGTTCGTCTCGACGCGTGAGCAGTGTAATACACAAGTAGTGTAGTCGAGTATGTCTCCTAGGACGAACTGACACTCAAAATCGTAAAGAAGCATGGCGAAGGCATGCGTATCATCGAGCTCACAAAGACTATGGCCGGTGTTGTGCCAAAGCTGGTATCGCATGTAAATCAGCGAAGAGCGGAAGTCGTTGTCGTCTGGCAGACAGTACCAGCTTGTTTTTAATAAAAACGTGAATGTGTTCCATCTTTAGAAGCTTAGTTCTTTTTCCTTTACTTTCTTTTTTTAAATTTGCATTCTGCGTGACGTGCATTCAATGGCCATTCACAGTCGGAGAACTCATTAATTGCACCAAAAAGTATTGACGTTAGCACATTGCAGCATACAATGATTTAGTAGCCTGCATACAATGATTTAGTAGCCTGACTTTTTCTGTGTCTTCTTAGGGCAGGGGTGGGCAAACCTTTTGACTCGCGGGCCGAACTGGGTTCTAAATTTGGACCGGAGGGCCGAACCAAAAGCAGATGGACGTAGTGTTTGTGTGAATTAATATAAGCGACCTGTAAAGGTCATTGCATAAAAGATTTTGGCGTTTAATAGGTAGTAAAGCATGGATATTCCAAACAAGTTTTTTGAAAACAAATGCATTTAACAGCATTAAAAAAAAAAAAAAAAAAAATCACTAAAAAACTGCTATCAGTGATTCTCATAAAATACGACACTGTTATTATGAATAACAGTCTCCATCACTTCAGTGCCTGCAGGTCAGATTAATGAAAGATGTTTATCTTATGAGATCACATCAAACGGCAAACATTCTGACCAAATACTATGTCATCTTGAAGAATCGGTGAAAGCATACATCCAAATAAAGTAATCAAAACGGCAACACGGTGAGGGGTATCTGAAAATCAGAGCAGAGTTTTAACTCACAAACACCTGGTAACAGAGGTGAGGCAACGGGAAACACTTCCTTAAAGTAAGCCTTAAGAACTTTACAGGTTAAGATTAGTCGCAAACAGGTGGTGCATCAATGTCCTTGAGCATCCTGCATTGTTTGAAAATGAGAATGGTCGCTAGTTTCAATCCCTGGTATGTGTACAAATCATATTCAAAATGCATTTTTTTACAACAAACTTGAGAGCCTCCCCTTCATTTTCAGTGGGAACAGTGTTGTTGGTCTCCCTTTTTTGCTAGTGCGTCATAGTCTGGAGTAAAATTTGTTGTGGCAATTCTTAGGAGAGATCCGAGGAGTTGGACCGTTTACCTCGATCTGTGACGAGTTGATGTTGATGTGGCTGAACGTCGAGCCAAATTGGCCACTCTTTTTTAAACACTCGGCACTGTGTCAACCTTGCTTTTGACTCATTTTAATAGAAGGATTCCAGGGGAAGGTTTGTGGGTGGCTTTAGCGTAAAGCTGTATCTGAAAGCTCAGCGAGCGAATTACGAAAATGCTGTCATCACAGCCCACGCTCTAAATTCGGGACTGATACAAATAGAGCGCGAGTGCGCCATGTCCGTACTACTGAGTACGTACACGCACTTGTGAGTGTGCACCGAGCTTTCTGACACGGCTTCCGGTAGTGAATGCGCAGGCGAGCAGTTCCCCATCTACTGGGGAAACACAGTCATTGCAGGCAAGATGACCAAAAAAAATGTTTAATAATACAATTTATTCAGGGTTGGCAGGCCGGATTAAACGGTCCCGTGGGCCGTAGTTTGCCCACCCCTGTTTTAGGGGTATTCTTAACAAGTGTGAAACAAGTGTGTTAGAACAGCTTCCCCCCTCCCAAAACAACGTTTCGGAGGTCAAGGATAAGTTGACATTTTTTTATTGTAAAGGTTTTAAAAACCACAAACTGTTTTTTTGGTTTTCTGTGTTTTACACAGCATAATAGGGCAAAACATTTAATTTTTAGGGTAATCTGGCACGTATTATTTGCTTTTACATTGATTCCTGCGTCTTTTGCAAACTTTGTTTACATTGTATATATATATACCGTTTTTTCTGTGTATAATGCGCCCCCATGTATAATACGCACCCTAAAAACGGCATGTTGATGCTGGAAAAAAGCCTGTACCCATGGATAATACGCACCCAATTTTTTTTGTTTGTTTGTTTGTTTTTTTAAGTCCCAATGATCGTCACACACGCAGGGAGGCAATGGGTCCCATTTTTATAGTCTTTAGTATGGTCTTAACTAGGCTGGATGTATTTTTTTTTGTTGGCGTTGATTTCTCCGACTGCCCGTAAAGGCACCACCGCGATCAGATGAAAAGAGGAAAGTGACGTGCGGACATGTGAAAAAGGCGGCTCTGTATGGGAGAGAAGTTGAAGAGGTATAAAAACACCCTTGGAAACCAAAACTTGTCCCTCGTCGTGACTCGGAGCCGCAACAAATGTTTCGGATTTGTGTAGGGTACATTGTGACAGCAAACGAGCAGGTGATCGAGCAAGCGTCTGATACGAGAGCATTGCGTTCGTATGGAGCGTGTTTCAAGTGAACAGCAGAGATGAAAGGATCAAGGCAAAGTGTTGTGAAATAAAACATTACCTGTAATACGCATTTTGTTATTTGCTGATTGAAACTGCTAATTAAACTGTGAATTGAAACTAATAGGAAGAAAACTGAACTCTCGCTCTTTATATAGCTGACGTGTATTGCGCATCCGTTCTGCGCATCGGATCCATAGTGCGCATGCGCAGTTGCCATAGTTTCTGTTTGCGTCGCCCCTCCCTTCCTGTGTCACCTCAATCAACCACTGTAATGAAACAAATGCTTTTAAAAACATCCACTTTAATACACAATAGGGTTACAATTAGAGTTCCAAGCTCAGTGGCCTTGTGGTAGAGTGTCCGCCTTGAGACTGGAAGGTTGTGGGTTCAAACCCCGGCCGGGTCATACCAAAGACTATAAAAATGGGACCCATTGCCTCCCTGCTTGGCACTCAGCATTAAGGGTTGGAATTGGGGGGTTAGATCACCAACTGATTCCTGAGCGCGGCACCGCTGCTGCTCACTGCTCCCCTCTCTCCCAGGGGATGGATTAAAATCACACGGGGATGGGTTAAATGCAGAGGACAAATTTCACCACATCCAGGTGAGTGTGTGACGATCATTGGGACTTTAATCTTAATCTTTAATCTTTATTGTAAATCAGAAGAGAGAGGATGTAAGAGGTAAGATTTTGGAGGTTGTTTTAACTTAACATGGAAGAGCAGTGTACCACCCAGCGTTTCCAAAATTATGTGAAAAAGACAGGGAAATACAAAGGGTAAGGCACTAATTGTTTACAGGTGGATCATTAGTGAGAGTCCTCTCCTCTCTGTCCTCTGCACCTCCATCACTGTCTGGTTTGGATCGGCCTCCAAACAAAACAAGCACAGACTGCAACGGACAATCAGGACTGCAGAAAAGATCATTGGAATCAATCTCCCATCTATCCAAGACTTGTACCTGTCCAGCACCAGGAAACGTGCAAGGAACATCTCTACAGACCCTTCTCACCCAGGTTGCAGTCAGTTTGAACTACTCCCCTCTGGACGACGTTACAGAGCTCGGTACGCCAAAACCAGCAGACACAGAGACAGCTTCTTCCCCCAGGCTGTTGCTCTGATGAAATCACACCACTCTTAGAGTCTCAGAGTGCTCTCCACACCTTTTTTGAATTTGTCTACACTGTTTGTACTATGTGTCCTCTCTGCATCCATTGCAGCCTGGTCATCCTGGAAGAGGGACCTTCCCATCAGTGGTCTCTTCTCAAGGTTTCTCATTTCCCCTAGCTGGAGTTTTGAGTTTTTCCTAGCCCTTTTGGGAGTTTAAGATCAGGGGATGTTTGAGAATATTTGTCATTTTTCACACATCCTGAGTGTTGTTAGTCACCTAAACGTTGAACAGAGGGTGTGATTTACCAAAGTCAAATTCCTTGTTTGGCACGCTCAAACATGGTGAATAAAAACTCTTGAATCTTGAACAAGTGGACATAAATCCTAATAAAACCAGCATCTGAGCCTTCATTTTCATCTTGAGAAAGGTCTTCTCTTTGACATATACAGCAGTGATATTGACGTAAAATGCTAATGCGAGTCACATATTGTCCGCATGTCAAACATTTTCAAATGAACATCTGTAGGAGGAGCATCGATGATAAAGAATTATCATATTATCAATTATCAATAAGCCTTAATGTCATGCCCAGAGCGAGTCGCGTGCATAGCGCAGTCTATGTACATGGGTAGAGTTTTCTTTCTTTTGGTATATAGCTTGACTATCTCAGATAGAACAGGGTGTACATTGTAGGATGAAATACAGCTGACTTGCAGCCAATCAAATTGGCTCCCACCATTCCCTTTAAAATCATTTCAGTCTGAGTGCACATTGTGCTTGACATTGCAAAAGATGAAACTAAAATAATGACCTGGGGAAAAAAACGCTGAATTTAGGTTATTTAAATATTTTTTATTGATTTTATTACAACATTTTACCGATCGCCCAACCATTCACTCCAGTCCAGCCAGCCACTCAGCCATCCACTTCCCCTATCCCTACATTCGATAAAATATGTCGTGCGCACTTGGTTGGTTTGCCGTTTTTCACAGTTAGACACTACCCCAGAGTTACATACCATTACATTAACCTGAATTCAATATTCATACAATGTGTCATGAATTACCGTATTGGCCCGAATATAAGACGACCCTGATTATAAGACGAGTGTAGTGTTCATGGATGAGTCTTTGGGTGTGTGAATGTGATACTTGTGTGCGTGATTATTGTATGAAGTGTGTGTGGGGAGTGTGTGTGTGTGTGTGTGTGTGTGTGTGCGTGCGTGTGCGTGTGTATGCGTGTGTGTGGTGTGTGTAAATTTAAAATAATCAAAAAGCCCTGACGAATTAGAAAACTCGAAAACAAAAGGAATCCAATTAAAGCAGTCATTTGCTGTTCCAATAGTGGGGTGTGTGTGAGTGTGTTTGTGTGTGTGTGGTTCTACAACACTAGTAGACGGCACACATTACATAACTAACTGCGCATAATGGTTCCGCACAACTAAATAACCATAAATGAAATACTCTCGGCAACAGACCAAACACAAGTCATCGAGACAACAAAATACATTTGCTGGCGACCATTAGTTGCCGTGCCGCTGCATAACGGCTGTAGTCATGCGTGTACGCTGCTTGTACGATGCGAGGCAAACTTAAAGGAGCGCGCCGGTGCTGTCAATCAAATAGCGCGCACACGAAGCAAACCGCGATTGGACAAACGGTACAACAGTGGACAGTAGTAACAATTAAATGTTTATACTCACTTTGTGTCAAAGACACACACGATCACAGCAACATACTCAGTCGACACCAGCAACCTTTAACTTACCGCTGCGCATAAAATGAATGGGCATAATGTCTAGACCCCAAATATAAGACGACCCCCACTTTTTCAGTCTTATTTCAATGTACAAAACATTGTCTTATATTTGGGCCAATACGGGAATACTCTTTTGCAGTGCAGCCAATTGAACACATCCACTTAGACTACATTCACATTTTACTTGTCAGATTGTGATCAAAGGTCCCCACTCCGATTGGAGCACCTAGTGCGAGAACCGACACGCTGTTTTTGGGGGCATTCTAAATAACCCAACAGCAAATTTGAGCAACACACTGAGGCTGATTTCTGCCCTCGAAAGTAACGACTGCAATAGTACGACACAGACCTCCCATAACCATTAGTCCATTGGGAAGTGTTTAATCAGGTTAGTATGTACAGTCTAATTTTATTAAAAGAAATGTACCATAGCAACTGATCACTTATTTGAACAATGGTATGGCACACTTTCACTCTTCGTTGTTTTTTTTTCTTCGTGTTTGTAGGCGGCTTCACGTTACCCACAACACACTTAATGTAGGGCTGGGTGATATGGCTAACAAATATCAAATATTTATTGAAGGTAGTTTCTGTCAATATCGATCACGTGTCAATCGCGATACATATCGAATTATCGCCCAGGCCTATCAGAATAATTTGACTTGCTGAGGTCTGTGCATGAGATTGGTGAACACAACATGCGTTTCTTTATTTTATCCATCCATCCATCCATCCATCCATCCATCCATCCATCCATCCATTTTCTGGACCGCTTGTCCCCACTGGGGTCTTGGGCGTGCTGGAGCCTATCCCAGCAGTCATCGGGCAGTAGACGGTTAACACTCTGAACCAGTTGCCAGCCAATCGCAGGGGACACAGAAACGAACAATCATCCGCACTCGCACTCACACTTAGGGGCAGTTTGGAGTGCTCAATCAGCCTACCATACATGCTACCATGTTTTTGGGATATGGGAGGAAACCGGAGTGCCCGGATAAAAACCCACGTGGGCACGGGGAGAACATGCAAACTCCACACGGGGAGGGCCGGAGGTGGAATTGAACCCGCACCCTCCTGAATGTGAGGCGTACGTGCTAACCAGTATGGGACTAAAGTAAGACATTGAAGGCAAAAGACAGAAGACGTATGCTGCAAAGTTAGCTTCTAGTGAGCCAACCAGAATATATTTCGGAATGTGTGAAGATACACTGATGAGCTGGAAATGCTGATACTACACCACAATCTCAATTTTGCTCGCTTCAATTCTACGATACTTTCTGTCAAACGCAGTTTGGTCATGGACCCCAATTTCTTTTGTCATAAATACATTTTCAAGTAGTATTTTAAATGAATGATATAAAGACCATAAACGGCTAAATGACTCGCGCATACGCCTTAACACTACTGATTCAACGAATTTCCGTGACTGATTTGATAATAAGAAGTTTGATCTTTATGAATGCTTTATTACAGTATTACGGATAGCGAGGAGTGTTTTTGATTCGGAAACGGGGAACTTCGTGGAAGGACTTCATCCACACAGTTACTCACACATCAAAGAGCATGGCCAGACACAGAAGAAGTGGCTACTTTATTCTCTCTTCCAACCAATTCGCATACCATCAAAACAACTTACTCAATCCGCCTGATAGTCATCTACGTATTGCTTCTCTTTTATTAAAATGTCAACAGACTTCGATGTGTGGAGAGCATTCAAGGAGACAGACGGCAAACAAACCCCTTCGGCTGCCCAACAACATGCCTGGCATTAATTAACGCAACGAAGGACCCCTTCGGCTGCCTAAAAACATGCCTTTGGAGAGAAAAAAAATACTTTCTATACAACGCATCTTCGGGGTCAACACAATTCCCAAATTCTGGACCCCAAAGTCCGCATAAAATCGAGATTTAGTGTACATGTACTGTATTTTAATACAGTAAAATCACAGACATCACTTATGGTTTAATAATCAAAGATTTGTTTAGAATGATGGAAAACAGATAAAATGGCTGTAGTGGGGTGTTGAAGAGTTTCCAAGAGCATGTGGTTGGCACCTCGTAGTGATAATGAGACACATCTCACCCTGTCACCTCTCCACCATTATGACACCTGCAGCAGCTTTCAGCTCGCCCACGCTGTTGTCCAAATATAAATCCATCTGTCTGTTTTTATGATGAGGTTAATGTTTCTAGTTAGTTTGACCTCTTCGCAATATTAGACTATAATGCATTATACTCTACTCGACTCGACTCGACTCGACTCGACTCTACTCTACTAAACGTGACCACATTATTCCTACAATCATTGCCTGTTGCCTAACTTTTTTTGTCTACAGCTTTAATTTCCCAAAAGCTATTACCTCATAAAGTTGATTTCGTTTTTAACATTTATATTTTTAACATTCACAACCATGTACGAACCATAGCGGGAATTAATTTGCTTCCTTCGCAACACTTTGTGCAACCTGAATTTCCCCCTGGGATCAATGAAGTATCTATCTATCTATCTATCTATCTATCTATCTATCTATCTATCTATCTATCTATCTATCTATCTATCTATCTATCTATCTATCTATCTATCTATCTATCTATCTATCTATCTGTCTGTCTGTCTGTCTGTCTGTCTGTCTGTCTGTCTGTCTGTCTGTCTGTCTGTCTGTCTGTCTGTCTGTCTGTCTGTCTGTCTGTCTGTCTGTCTGTCTGTCTGTCTGTCTGTCTGTCTGTCTGTCTGTCTGTCTGTCTGTCTGTCTGTCTGTCTGTCTGTCTGTCTGTCTGTCTGTCTGTCTGTCTGTCTATCTATCTATCTATCTATCTATCTATCTATCTATCTATCTATCTATCTATCATTGAGCATTGAAATAAGACTGAAAAAGTGGGGGTCGTCTTACATTCGGGGTCGAGACATTATACCTATTCACTTGTGCGCACCGGTAAGTCAAAGGTTGCTGGTATCGACTGAGTATGTTGCTGTGAACGTGTGCGTCTTTGACACAAAGTGCGTATATACATTTCATTGTTACTACTGTCCACTGTTGTGCTGTTTGTCCTATCGTGGTTTGCTTCATGTGTGCGCCATTTGATTGACAGCTCCGGCACACTCCTTTAAGTTTGCCTCTGATCGTACGAGTAGCTGTTACGCAGCGGCACGGCGACTAATGGTCGCCAGCAAATGTATTTTGTTGTCTCGATCATTTATGTTTGGTGTGTTGCCGAGAGTATACGCACACACGCACACACACACATGCACACACACGCACCGCCACACACACCACACACACGCACACACACACCCTTCACACGCTTCATACAATAATCACACACACAAGAATCACATTCACACACCCAAAGACTCACCCATATACACTACACACACCTGCTCTCACATCCTTACGGCCAAACATGTGCCTATATCCTTATAAATATCCTATATCCGTTTGCCTGTATGCCCGTATGAGCCACAGTGCCTGTTACTTTTTTGCCAATAATTCAGTAAATTATAATAACTTTTATGGTTAATGCAGTTATTGCAATTTTGTTGTTTTATCACAGTAGATTGGTTTATTTACATTTCAAAAACCAGAGGCCTTTCATTTACAAATGTGATTGCACTTTAGTTTAATATTTAAATGTTCAGATATTAAGGTGTGATAGACAGTTTTTGCATGATTTGAATAAGGCAAAATAACATGCTTTTTCTCTCGAATATATTGTTATAGTCATTTGTTTCAGATGTACTTATTTTCTGTCTAACTATTAAATTTGGTATTCAAAAAGTCTTTTTTCAAACTTGAGTCTTGAAAAAGAGGGGGTCATCTTCTAATCAGGGTCGTCTTATATTCAGGCCAATACGCTATCTATCTATCCATCTATCTATCTATCTATCTATCTATCTATCCATCTATCTATCTATCTATCTATCTATCTATCTATCTATCTATCTATCTATCTATCTATCTATCTATCTATCTATCTATCTATCTATCTATCTATCTATCTATCTATCTATCTATCTATCTATCTATCTATCTATCTATCTATCTATCTATCTATCTATCTATCTATCTATCTATCTATCTATCTATCTATCTATCTATCTATTCTAGTTCCTCGTTAGTGTGACCTTTTCCAAATATTATACTCTACTCTACTCTTCTCTACTCTACTCTTCTCTACTCTACTCTACTCCTCTCTACTCTACTCTACTCCTCTCTACTCTACTCTACTCCTCTCTACTCTACTCTACTCTACTCCTCTCTACTCTACTCTACTCCTCTCTACTCCTCTCTACTCTACTCTACTCTACTCCTCTCTACTCCTCTCTACTCCTCTCTACTCTACTCTACTCTACTCTACTCTACTCCTCTCTACTCTACTCTACTCCTCTCTACTCCACTCCTCTCTACTCCTCTCTACTCCTCTCTACTCTACTCCTCTCTACTCCTCTCTACTCTACTCCTCTCTACTCCTCTCTACTCCACTCCTCTCTACTCCTCTCTACTCCTCTCTACTCCACTCTACTCTACTCCTCTCTACTCTACTCTACTCCACTCCTCTCTACTCCTCTCTACTCCTCTCTACTCCTCTCTACTCCTCTCTACTCCTCTCTACTCCTCTCTACTCCTCTCTACTCCACTCCACTCCACTCCACTCCTCTCCTCTCCACTCCACTCTACTCCTCTCCACTCCACTCCACTCCACTCCACTCCACTCCACTCCACTCCACTCCACTCCACTCCACTCCACCAGCCATGACCACATTATTCCCACAATGAATGCCTACTGCGTAGCTTTTTTTGTCGATAGCTCTAATTTCCCAAAAGCTATTACTACATGTCATTTTTAACATTGATATTTTTAACATTCACACTTTTTCAACTTGCTTTTGGTTGGTGGGAATAAAGAACAAATGTTTCAAAATTTGGCAGTGGGCAGATTCCTCCACTTGGGTTCACGTTTCGGTCTACGTTTATGTCCATTAGCTCAGTGTTTTTTCACCCTGCCAAGAAGGCTGAGAAAGATTTTGCATGTAGGAGGGCTTGCTGGGCTGGACTGTTCCTTTCCATATTTATGACTGAGCTTCCATTTATGTTCTCTGTTTCCATCTCTCAGAGTGACTCCATAGTGCTTACTAATCGCTGAGGAATTCCACTGTACCTAAAGTTAATAAGCTTTAGTTTCAAACATGACACTATACAAAAGATAAAGTCGCCCCAAAATGAATTATAGGTATGACATTAAGACATAGACAAACATACCGTTCTACCAATTCCTGTATGCCGCCAAAGAGCGGGAGAGGTGGAAGGACTTAGTGTACTGTGTCTCATCTTCTATGCACCTACAATCTAATAATAGGTTATGGAACAACTAGAACTAGACATAAAATAATAAATTTTAATTAGTCAAGTTTTGCATATACAAAAACAAGAATGAACCTGATTTCTCAGGCAAATCTGGAATTTACCAACAGTGCAACCCCAGCATTGTGCCTACCACATATGCAAAACAAGAACAAAACACGCTACTTAGTGTGACGCTATGAGTGCTGAGGTTCACGTAAGGTTGTTGAGGTGGCATTGTTGTGAAGGCAGGTGCTGATAGATTTGGCTACTTGAGTTGTCTTCATTCTTCATCTTCTTTGTGGTGTTTAACGCCAGCTGACAAGCTAACAAAGTAGTCGTCTACTTATTGTGTCATAGTGTTAGAAATGCGTATATAGGATGGTGCTGTTTGGAGTAGCTTACAGTAAAAAGGGAACTACTGTGCAACGACTGAACAATATGTGCCATGTTGTTAAATATATGGCATTCTACTGACATTTATGAACATCAGTCAGCATTTGTTCATATCTACAAATGTTCAAAAGTCGGATGCTTGTCACATGGGGGCCTCCTGCATTTGTAAAGGAAAATAACAAGAGCTGAACAAGTACACTGCAATACACTATACCAGACATGCCCAAAGCCCAGCCCGCGGGCCAAATCTGGCGCATGTCTAAATTTAGACCGGCCGAAGCATCGTGTTATAAAATCAATAATATGTGGCCCGCTGGCACTGCGCGCCCCGGAGCGAGCCACAGAAACGCGTACGAACGAGAACGCACACATGAGCAAGCGCTCATGATCGGGTGTGAGAGCGTTTTGATCCATCCCTTCCCAGTTCACTCGCACACAGGTGTCCGTTTGCAAGATAATCAGTGACACAGACACTTCTTCATTCAAATGTCCGCACACTGAGCACTAAGGCGACGCTAAGATCATAGACGCTGCACAGGGAACACACGGGGACAACGACTACACGGGGACAACGACTACATGCTCACAACCCACGACAACAAGTTAGTGCAATATAATATAACAGACTGGAACATAGTCAACCTATCTAAGTAAACCGGGTAGACTACCAATTTACCCACATAGCCCTGTGGAGTATTGTGCCACGTGATGGGCTATGCTCTATTCTAGCACGGGTGTTGTGAAGCCATTACATAGTGTTTCAGGTAAGAGGACCTCTGATGAACCCGGACAGGGCAGGGCCCCGGTTCCGGACCTGTATCCTGTGCCTCAACCTCTGGTGGGTGCCCTACTGGATTATCCGACTGCAGGGATGTGAGGCCCCAATCCCAGTCTGCATGCTGCCGGTCCTGGGCCGATGGCGGTGTGCTCCTCTAAGGCGGCTAGCATGCCACCGGGAGCCATCAGCCAGACAGAAGGTAGCCGGCCCAAATGTGAAGTGATCTGCTGTGGTGAGGACCAGAAAGAGAGCATCTTGTGGGACCGGTTGGGCCGACGGATGCGGACCCAGTGTGACACTTCAAGTGCAAGCCGTCTCACCCTGCACACCCTGTCGAAGTGCTGATTCATGCGTTGCTGGTTCCCTGCCACCGTGTCTCTGGGAGAGGGCTTTGCCGTCAGCGTGTCTTCCCTGGGAGGCCGTAGTTGATCCAGGGAAAGCTGGAGTTCACATCCTAGCATCAGAAAGGCTGGCGAGGTATTGGTCGTGGTGTGCAGTGTCGCCCTGCAGTGAATGAGAGGCCATCAGCCAGGTGCGCTCTCAAACAGTTCTTGAGGGTCTGGTTGAACCTTTCCACGCCCCATTGGCTTGCGGGTGATACAGGGTCGTTCTGACATGTTTGATTCCTCTCTTCTCCACAAAGAAAGAAAAGTGAGCCGAGATGAACTGGGGGCTGTTATCCGTGGTGATGGTGTCAGGCACACCCCAGCGGGCAAACAGGGAGAAGAGGAAGTCGGCGACTACCTTGGTGGTTACCGACCCCACAGGCAGGACTTCAGCCCACTTGGAGTGAAGATCATAGGCCACCAGGAGAAAGCGCTGGTGGTGAGGGGTGCCGTGAAGCTCCCCACAGATGTCCAGCTGGATGGACCAAGGTGATGCAGGCCAGGATAGGGGTTGTAAAGGTGGCCAGTCTTGCCACTGGCTAAGCAAGCTGTACAGTCCTTCACCATCGTCTCATGCCTGGCCACCAGACCAGACCCCTACAATGCTGCTTAACCCTCACGATGCCTAGGTGACCGTCATGAACCATGGACGCGGGGTCTCAAGGCCATAGGGATCACGCTTCACAGCCCTCTCGCAATGCAGTTTCCAGCAAGACCTTTGACACGGTGGAAAGGCGCTAGCTCCTCCGGTACCTTGGCCGGCCAACCCTCCTGGATGAACATGCGTAGCTGAACGAACGAAGGGTCCTGTGCAGATGCCGCCCGGAGCTCCTGCAGGGAGAATGCCGTTTGGAGGGGCCTGTGCAATGCAAGAATCAGCTCTGGTTCCGAGCAATCTTGGGTGGTGCCTGGCGCGGTGGTGGGTGTGGCCCTGGAGAGCAGGTCGGCCACCACAGTATCCCTGCCAGGTGTACATACGGTGGTGAAATTGTACTCCTGCAACCTCTCTGACCACCGGTACAGGCGTAGTGGTTTGTGTCCTGATCCAGTTGTTGTCAGAAGGGCGGTCAATGCCTGGTGGTCGGTCCGGAGTGTGAAGTGGTGCCCATAGAGGTACATGTGCCACCTCTACCGTAAAAGTCTTGTGCGGATATCATAAAATTATTGACTCCACATCGCTATGAGCGCTCATTGCCGTTTTACTGATTCTTTCTGCACGGCAGCATTGTTCCTTCGTGCGTGGCTGTGTCGTGGCTCCGCTCTCGCCTTGCTGGCCACCTGAAGCACCCTTCGCGCTAGACCTCGGGGGCGCGCGTCGCCAATACAGAATTGCCCGTGCTAATGAACGGATTGCCATCACCTGTCCCGTGTTACCCACTGATTAGGGTGTGTATATAGACGCCGTTCATTGCCGGTTAGTCATTGCCGATTTGTCTGCTTTGACACACGCACGCCTGCCGCCTAATTCCATTTTGCCTGTTCCGTTGTGCAGCGGTTCGCCTGGCTGGTTGTCTGCCTTGATTGTAACGAGATGCCATCATGACACACAAATGCAAGCTCGCTGACCAGCTCGTCAGTCGCCTCGTGCACCTGCTCTGCTGGCATTCCAGCCTCTTTTCCTCTTCTCTCATTCCCTAAATAAAATGAAAAAAAGTCAAGTGAAGAATAAAGTGACATCTATTTTTTGTGATAAAGGTTTGAAAAAGCCAAAATAAAACTGTTGCTTAGGTTTTCTGTCGTAGGGCAATAAGTGTGACTTTTAGGATAGTCCGGACAGGACTGTCTGGCATGTAATATTTGCTTTTACAATCTTTGTTTTCAGGTCATTTGTCAGTTGATTTGAGGCTCCCATGTTGCCACTCTTCAGAGAAGATGCAAAAAGGAAAGCAACTTGCAACCGGCCACCTTAAGTAACTGTAACTGGAGATGTTTTGTAAAGAAGAATGGTCAAGATACCACCTTAATTTATGGCACTGTTGATGTTTATTTGTGTCGGGGATAGAACCGACTCCCAATTCATCACTGACATGGGAACGCAGAACTGCTGAGCTAAAGGTCCTTGCTGCCCGTCCATCAGTTAATACAGTACTTCAAGTTCGGGGAAGTGTCAATGGTGCACAGCTTCAGCTGGTACATTCATTCATATTTTGTCCTTTTAAGTAGTAATCTCCAATGTTGTCATAGACTTGGCAGGCTGGGCTGTTGCCACCACAGCCCTTTCTGACTGTAAATTTTCGTAGAGTTGCTTTTTCGCCGGTGTTTCCCCTTTGTTCATGCTGCTCGTGATTGTTGTCAATGTTTTCTGTTTACAGTTTAGTTCGAGCTCATCTATTGGTAGTTGTTTGCGTCACATGACCGCAAAGCCTGATAAGACTTATGAAACACGTTTGATATTGTCTTAAGGCCAAGAGTAGATTCTTCTTCGAGAACGTTCTTAAAACTCAAATTTTAGAGACTGGGAAAATCATTAGGTTTGAACCCAGCATAAGATGATGGCTGTACAGTTCATTGAACCAACCATCTCTACCCCCCTAAAAGATGAAAAGGCCTTTGCCATCATTAATGTGTTTCAAAACTGGCCAAGAGGTAAATTTAAGCAAACTGTCCATGACACCTCCACCTACTATTCCCCTTTTGTACCAAAATGAGCTGTTATCTTCCATAGAACCACATGCAACAGTGTCGGCATGGATGATAATGTGCGAGACAAACGCCTCATATGAGTTACTGAGCAACCCCATTCTTCGAATGGAGCGTTTACAAGGCAATCTTTACTTTATGGCAAAAGAAGAAGCACTGTAGCTTTCCTGACAACACAACATATCTAACAATTTAGGTTATGAAAAATAATAAAATAAAGGGGTGGAGGGAGAACACGTCATTCGAAATAAAGGCACACAACAAACAACTACATAAAGTGAAATGAAATAAAGGGGAAAATCATTTCATCCGAAGATGTGAGACATGCTGGGATGCATCACATCATCAACTCACACTAAAATATTTTTTTAGCAACTAACAGCGAAATAAAGGAAGAGAATCAAAACAAAATAGAAACAAGGAAAACTGTTTGCATAGTTTGCCATTTCATCTCAAAGTCGAGCGTATACACGTACATGCTAGGCCAAGTGAGTAATATCAAACAGGCTACAATCATACTGCAACTCCTTTCCCATTTATATTTTATGTCCATATGTAACCTGTATCTTTTATTTTAAGCCAGTCTGTATGGCTCAATTCCAATTTTTTCAAATTCAACCTGGAACACTTTTACAAGCGGCCCTACATCGGATACATATTCAATTGTTTTGCAATGCAACCTCGGTCTGAATGACCAGTTGCATATATTCGAACGAAACATCATCATGCGCTCCATGCTGGCAGGCAGACAGACTGCTTGGGAGGCAGAGTGACAATTTTGATTGTCCATGAATTTGCAAATTTGTTTTGAGTAACAGTTTATATTTGTTATAAATTGAGGTATATTTGACTTTAACTTAATCCCGGTTAAAACATAAAGCATAAATTAATAATAATAATAATAATAATAATAATGATAATTATTATTATTTATAAGGCGCCTTTAGAGGCACTCAAGGTCGCCGTACACACATAAAATAGCAAGCACAATTAAAAGAAAAAGAAAAGAGATACCGACTAGGCACATGCTGGCACATCTCTTCCATAGTTAAACTATGTGTTTAATTTATTCAATGTGTGCCTGTGTGTGTGCGTGCGTGCGTGTGCGTGTGTGTGTGTGTGTGTGTGTGTGTGTGTGTGCGTATAAATATATGTGTGTGGTATAAAGCAGAATCAGAATTTGGCTCATCATTGGATAATAATTGCATGGATTTCATCCATCCATCCATTTCTGTACCGCTTGTCCCCACAGGGGTTGCGGGCGTGCTGGAGCTTATCCCAGCAGTCCTCGGGCAGTAGCCAGGGGACACTGAACCGGTTGCCAGCTAATAGCAGGGCACACAGAGACTTGCACGCAGACCTACGGGCAATTTGAAGTGCTCAATCAGCCTAGCATGCATGGTTTTGGGATGTGGGAGTGCCTGGAGAAAACCTACGCAGGCACGGGGAGAACATGCAAACTCCACACAGGGAGGGCCGGAGATGGAATCGAACCCCCACACTCTGAACTGTGAGGGGGATGTGCTAACCATTGTCTCACTGTTTCACCGCATGGATTTTATAATTTACATTTATTCTGGTGACAACATTTTCAATGCCCTTATCAGAACTCATTCTACAGCATCAATGTCCAAAGTCTGGCCCGCGGACCAAATCCGGCATGAAATTTGAAACTGTAATTCCTCCTATTCAAAAAGGTGGCAGTACCACCCCTCTCTGCTCATTTCTCCCATGGCGACAAAAGAAAACAAGGAAAGTTGACGTTGAGGGCTGTCGCTTTCAAGAGAAAGGGTAATTACAATACTCAAGGCAATTGTGTTTGTATAATTTCTAAAGAGACGGTTGCCTTGTTTAAGGATTTCAACCTAAAGAGACACTATCAGACTAAACATGCTAACACAGGTATGGGCAAACTATGGCCCGCGGGCCATATCCGTCCCACGGGGCCGTTTAATCCGCCCCGCCAAACCTGAATAAATTGTATTGTTAATTTTTATTTTTGGGTCATTTTCCCTGCAATTACTATGTTTCCCCAGTAGATGGGGAAGCGCATTTACTCCCGGGAGCCGTGTCAGAAAGCTCGGTGCACACTCACAAGTGCGTGTGCGTACTCAGTGGTACCACCCACAAACCTTCCCCTGGAATCTTTCCATTAAAATGAGGGGCCCGAAGAAAAGAAAGGTGGACACTGAGCGCCGAATGTTAAAAAAAGAGTGGACAATTTGGCTCGACCTACGTGAGTGAGATGTTCAGCCACATGAACGTCAACAAAGCCCGTCACAGATCTAGGTTAACGGACCGACACCTCGGCTCTATCCTAAGAATTACCAAAACAAATTTTACTCCAGACTATGATGCACTAGCAAAAAAGGGAAACCAACAATATTATTGATTTCTTTATTACTTTATTTATTTTTATTTTTATTTTTATTTTTATTTTTATTTTTATTTTTATTTTTATTTTTATTTTTATTTTTATTTTTATTTATTTAGATGTATTCTTTCACTGATTCTTCATGATGATGTATTTGTCAGAATGTTTGCCGTTGGATGTGATTTTGCCTCATTAGATAAACATATTTCATAAATCTGACCTGCAGGCGCTGAAGAGATGGAAAATGCTATTCATCATAACAGTGTCGTAGTTAATAAGAATCACTGATAGTAAGTAGTTTTTTGGTTAAATATTTTATTAATGCTGTTAATAAATGCATTTGTTTTCCAAAAGCTTTTTTTTAATAGCCATGCTTTAATATCTACTAAAAGTAAAAACCTTTTATGCAATGACCTTTACATGTCATTTATATTACTTCACACAAACACTACATCCATCTGCTCCTGGTTCGGCCCCCCGGTCAAAATTTAGAACCCAATTCGGCCCGCAAGTCAAAAAGTTTGCCCACCCCTGTGCTAACACATACAACAAGTTAATAGGGAGTGACTGCTCTGATAAAGTGAAGCAGCTCCAAGCTGAACTGGCATCACAGCAGCGATTCTTCACACGGAGCTGTGAGTCAAAAGTAAATCAAAAGTAAATATTACTTAATATTAACTCTTGCGAAGTGGCCATGTTAATACCATTGATGTTATGAACCTATAGACGTGACACAAACTATTACATTCTGAAAGATATTGTAAATGACAAGAGCAAAATTCACTTGTTTTAAGTTATAATAATAACAGACAACTTTGCATTACTTATAACTCCTGCTTAAAATGTTTATGAGGCAAAAATAATTTTAAACTCATGTAAATTTAAGGTACAGTGATACCTTGGTTTTAGAACGTCCCGGTTCTCGAACAAATCGGAATTCGAACGAAAAATTCGAGATTTTTTTGCTTTGGTTGTCCAACAAAATTCGGAGGTCGAACATCGCGAGATGAGCCGAAAGGACCCGAGAAAACCCGACCGCGCGGCCCAGATGCCGACTGACTCCGTTCGATATTGTATTTTCGTTACATTGAATATTGTATTAACCCCTCATCATGCCTCCAAAGAAAGCAAGTGGGAGCAGTAAAGCCATCCTAAAACACAAAGACGCTCTTTAAGCAATGCGACCAGCTCAGTGGCCTAGTGGTAGAGTGTCTGCCCTGAAACTGGAAGGTTGTGGGTTCAAACCCCGGCCGGGTCATACCAAAGACTATAAAAATGGGACCCATTGCCTCCCTGCTTGGCACTCAGCATTAAGGGTTGGAATTGGGGGGTTAGATCACCAAATAATTCCCGAGCGCGGCACCGCTGCTGCTCACTGCTCCCCTCTCCCCCAGGGGATGGATTAAAATCACACGGGGATGGGTTAAATGCAGAAAACAAATTTCACCACACCCAGATGTGTGTGTGACGATCATTGGGACTGCGGTTGCACAATCGGACCAAATTAAGCTCCCTGCGCACTGAGGTCCACTTAATTTTTGGAAAGTACATCAGGACTTTAAAAATATTTTCTAAATTTCAGCGGCGGCTCTGTCACATTAATACGACCAGCGCAGTGCAGTTGCGCGGTCGGCGGTAGTGTTGGCTCCTGAGTGAACGATTCGTTCAAAAACAACTAATGTTTTCAGTGAACGAGAGTGAACGAATCACTTCCTAAAGCAGTGCTTCTCAATTATTTTCTGTTACGCCCCCCCCCTAGCAAGAAGAAATCTATTCGCGCCCCCCCTCCCCACCGTGACTATCCTAACTTGTCTTGTAAATCGTAAAATGTTGCACTGTCGCAAACGTGACAGAAGTAACAATGAGAGCGCCACTGCCCCCTGCTGTAGTAAATGCGCAATTACACTTTATTCTAGTACTGCCAAAAAAAAAGCCTGTTCCCCAGGGTCACACGCGCCCCCCCAGGAATAGCACCGCGCCCCCCAAGGGGGGCGCGCCCCACTATTTGAGAAGCACTGTCCTAAAGTGACCAACCTTTTATTCAAACACAAACACATTCGGTATTAGGGGTGTAAATCGTGGGTTTTGTCACGATACGATATCATATCGATACAAAGCACCTCGATACGATATTTGCCGATATCTTAAAGCCTGCTGTGATTCATTCACGATACATCACGATATAGTGCTCTACAATCGATATAGAACAATATCCTGATTTATAACAATTCATACGCAAAATCAACAAGGTACTGCAAACTCTTTATTTAGGAAATTACAAGAGTATTGTAGTATACAAAGTGCTTATTTTAACATTGAACTTTATCAAATTCCTATATTTTTTCTCATATAAGTCAGTAAAGAAAAATGAATATTCTTTCTTTTGTAATACCATTAACTCTAAAGTGCATTACTCAACTATTTAATTACAAAACAAAAATAAGTTCTTTATAATGAATGTAGTAAACATTACACCTTGACCATATGTTCTAATCCAAATGTAAAAAACCAAAAACATTCTCTTGCAATACCAGAGAACTATACATAATACATAACTATACATTCATTCCATAGCACCAGCCCAGGAGCCGCGTAGTTGTCGGCTCCCCTTTCACGTGCCTGCTCTGCTCACAACACAACACCCCGCGCACTGCTCCCGGAAAGAGGGAGCAAGCAACAATGAACTGAATTTCAAAATAAAGTCGCGTCTAATGTCCGAGGTAAAAAACGGGCGATATACGTAGATCGATGTTTACGTTTAGCATCGATGCCAACAAATCGTAGAGCATTATATCGATTAATCGATGTGTATCGATGAATCGTTACACCCCTATTCGGTATAATAACTCCATTAACTATAAACCAACAAATACAAAATTAAAACATCAATGTTGGCATAACGCAGTGCTTCTCAATTATTTTCTGTTACGCCCCCCCCTAGCAAGAAGAAAACTATTCGCGCCCCCCCCCCCACCGTGACTATCCTAACTTGTCTTGTAAGTCGTAAAATGTTGCACTGTCGCAAACGTCACAGAAGTAACAATGAGAGCGCCACTGCCCCCTGCTGTGAAGATGCGCAATTACACTTTATTCTAGTACTGCCAAAAAAAAAGCCTGTTCCCCAGGGTCACACGCGCCCCTCCAGGTGTAGCACCGCGCCCCCCAAGGGGGGCACGCCCCACTATTTGAGAAGCACTGGCATAACGTGTGTCGGCTGGCATAGCAGCAATGCTGTCTGTCACTCACTCGTGAATCTTCGTCAACGACCAATCAGCAGGGCCAGCGAGCGGTTAGTTAGATGGAGGAGGGACTTTACAAGTCATTGACGTAACGTCCCGTTCACGAACGAGTCGTGAATTGCATTTCCCATTCACCAACGAACGAATCGGTGAGTGAACGAATTAGTGACGTGCATTCCAGTTCTTTTAGATGAACTGAATCTTTAGAATCAGTTCACTCAAAAGATTCGTTCAAACGAATCGTTCAATGAATACACACACACACACACACACGATTCAAGATTCTAGAGTTTTTTATTCGCCATGTTTGAGCGTGCCAAACAAGGAATTTGACTTCGGTAAATCACAGCCTCTGTTCAACATTTAGGTGACTAACAACACTCAGGACATGTGGTACAGCTTTTTTTTTTTTACATCCAATGGAAACAACCCATACACATCAAACGATACAACTACACAACCCCCCTCCCCCTCAGTATTATATTTACCGTTTTTTTCCGTGTATAATGCGCCCCCATGTATAATACGCACCCTAAAAACGGCATGGTGATGCTGGAAAAAAGCCTGTACCCATGTATAATACGCACCCAATTTTTTATTTTTTTTTCCCAATGATTGTCACACACACAGGGAGGCAATGGGTCCCATTTTTATAGTCTTTGGTATGATCTTAACTAGGCTGGATGTATATATTTTTTTGTTTGCGTTGATTTCTCCGACTGCCCGTAAAGACACCACCGCGATCAGTGCGGACATGTGAAAAAGGCGTGCGGACATGTGAAAAAGGCGGCTCTGTATGGGAGAGAAGTTGAAGAGGAATAAAAACACCCTTGGAAACCAAAACTTGCCCCTCGTCGTGACTCTGAGCCACAACAAATGTTTCGGATTTGTGTAGGGTACATTGTGACAGCAAACGAGCAGGTGATCGATCAAGCGTCTGATACGAGTAACGAGAGCATTGCGTTTGTATGGAGCGTGTTTGAAGTGAACAGCAGAGATGAAAGGAACAAGGCAAAGTGTTGTGAAATAAAATATTACCTGTAATACGCATTTTGTTATTTGCTGATTGAAACTGCTAATTAAACTGTGAATTGAAACTAATAGGAAGAAAACAACTCTCGCTCTTTATATAGCTGACGTGTCTTGCGCATCCGTTCTGCGCGTCGGATCCATAGTGCGCATGCGCAGTGATACTGCCTCCGTATGACGTCAGGTCCGCGATGGAGATTAAAAAACAAACAATATTTGACAATAACACACCATCAAGGATTGCACCATCGCATCAAACGATGTGTCGTCAATTATGAATTTTACTGACTGTGTTGGGCAGGATGGCTGAATGTGATGCACGATTGACAACAAACAAGAAGTGGTGATTTCAAGTTTTATTTCGAGGGAGATTTGTCATGTATCGTCCCCAGTTTTGCTATGTGTCTAGATTGCCATAGTTTCTGTTCGCGTCGCCCCTCCCTTCCTGTGTCACCTCAATCAATGTAATGTGTTTTGTATTTAAGTCCTGTCTGCCCCTCGCTCACCGTCGGATCATTGCATGTGTTACTGTCATGATGTGGTTTCTGTTCCTGTCTTTGGTAATGTCACCCTGTCTTTTTGTTCCACGACTTTGTCGGTCAGTCCTGTTGTTGGTTTTGTTGTACCATGATTTTCTTAAAAAAATATATAAATACATTTTTTTATTTTTTTTTTTTTATTTGTACCCCTGTATAATGCGCAGCCCAGATTTTTAGGACGATAAATTAGTTAAATTTTGCGCATTATACACGGAAAAAAACGGTAATAATAATTGGCTCGGGTAATTAACACATTTCTTTCTATAATACAACACTTACACACTGATCTGTTGGCAACAGTCTCTCACCCGGTCGTGAACGGGAAATTGCGTCACTGACTCGTTCGTGAACGGGAAATTACGTCACTGACTCATAAAGTCCCGCCTCCATCTGGCGCTGCTGATTGGTCGTTCGCGAAGATTCACGAGTGAGTGACAGACAGCATTGCCGCTATGCCATTGCCCAGAGGCGGAGCCAAGCCCGGGTGAGCTGGGGCGGCGCCCCGGTTAGGACTCCCTGCACCCCGGTTGAAAAAAATCAAGCTTTTTCGATTCTTCATTTTCATGCCGTTTTTTTCTTTCGGTCTTGCGCGAATGTCCTTGCGCTATTCTAATGTGCGCGATGTTATCCATTCACCGTTTGCCTCCCGGACCCGGATGTTGTTTTAGCGATCAGGGAACGCCGTGGGTGATGTTCGATTATTTTTCCTGTGGGTGTGCGCCCCTACTGGAAAAATTTCTGGCTACGCCTCTGCCATTGCCAGCCGACATTGATGTTTTAATTTTGTATTTGTTGGCTTGTAGTTGATGGTTATTATATTGAATGTGTTTGTGTTTGAATAAAAGGTTGAAAAAAAAACGTTATGCCGACATTTGTTATTTGGGGGGACACCAACTCATATAACAACGTAAAACACATACATATTGTCATATAAATAAGTTAACCAAATGTCAGATTTTAATGTTTTGATTGGCGAATATAAAAACAAGGAATAAAACACCAGACAAGTTATATTTTAAATGTTTATTAAAATAATAATAATAATAATAAAAGTACATCTCAAACCAGCAATCTAATGTGAAACTGCAGTCGATATATTGGATAACAATATTTAGGCATACAGATGCATACACGTTATTTAAAACCTACTATAAGTAAATCGTAAATCTACATTCTGGTTTACATACCGTTTTTTTCCGTGTATAGTGCGCCCCCATGTATAATACGCACCCTAAAAATGGCATGCTGATGCTGGAAAAAAGCCTGTACCCATGTATAATACGCACCCAATTTTTATGAATTTTTAAAAAAAAATTTTTTTTTTCTTTTTTTTTTTAAGTCCCAATGATCGTCACACACGCAGGGAGGCAATGGGTCCCATTTTTATAGTCTTTGGTATGGTCTTAACTAGGCTGGATGTAATTTTTTTTGTTGGCGTTGATTTCTCCGACTGCCCGTAAACGCACCACCGCGCTCCGTGCGCGCACGGGAAAGACGCGTGCGGACGTGAAAAAGGCGGCTCTGTATGGGAGAGACGTTGAAGAGGAATAAAAACAACCTTGGAAACCAAAACTTGCCCCTCGTCGTGACTCGGAGCCGCAACAAATGTTTCGGATTTGTGTAGGGTACATTGTGACAGACAGCAAACGAGCAGGTGATCGAGCAAGCGTCTGATACGAGAGCATTGCGGTCGCATGGAGCGTGTTTGAAGTGAACAGCAGAAAAGAAAGGAACAAGGCAAAAAAATGGGACCCATTGCCTCCCTGCGTGTGTGACGATCATTGGGACTTAAAAAAAAAAAAAAAATTAAAAAAAAAAAATTTCAATTTTTTTTTTGTACCCATGTATAATGCGCACCCCAGATTTTAGGACAATAAATTAGTTAAATTTTGCGCACTATACACGGAAAAAACGGTAGTTCACGCCAGGAGACCCAACACGTCCACTCACTGATCCGATGATACACAGGTTGACTCGTTCGCGAACGGAAAAGCCAGGATTCAAAGTCAAAGTCAAAGTCAGATTTATTGTCAATCCCTTCATATGTCAAGACACACAAAGAAACCGAAATTCCGTTTCCTCCATCCCACGGTGACGAGACACAGTACACGATAAACATACAAGTAAACGACACAAAATAAAAACAAGAAGGCACAAACAATAACTAATAAATAATAAATAAATAATTTGTGTAGGGTACATTGTGACAGACGGCAAACTAGCAGGTGATCGAGCGAGCGTCTGATACAAGAGCATTGCGGTCGTATGGAGCGTGTTTGAAATGAACAGCAGAGACGAAAGGAACAAGGCAAAGTGTTGTGAAATAAAATATTACCTGTAATACGCATTTTGTTATTTGCTGATTGAAACTGCTAATTAAACTGTGAATTGAAACTAATAGGTGGAGAACTGAACTCTCGCTCTTTATATAGCTGGCGTGTCTTGCGCAACCGTTCTGCGCATCTGTAATGGCGGCCTCCGTATGACGTCCGGTCCGCGATGGAGATTAAAAAACAAACAATATTTGACAATAACACACCATCGAGGATTGCACCATCGCATCAAACGATGTGTCGTCAATTATGAATTTTACTAAGTGTGTTGGGCAGGATGGCTGAATGCGATGCGCGATTGACAACAAACAAGAAGAAAGGTGAGTTTTATTTCGGGGGAGATTTGTCATGTCTCGTCCCCAGTTTTGCTATGTGTCTAGGTTGCCATAGTTTCTGTTCGCGTCACCCCGCTCTTCCTGTGTCACCTCAATCGATGTAACGTGTTTTGTATTTAAGTCCTGTCTGCCCCTCGCTCACCGTTGGATCATTGCATGTGTTACTGTCATTCTGTTCCTGTCTTTGGTAATGTCACCCTGTCTTTTTGTTCCACGACTTTGTCGGTCAGTCCTGTTGTTGGTTTTGTTGTACCATGACTTTCTTTAAAAAAATTAAAAAAAATAAAAAAAAATAAAATTAAAAAAAATTTTTGTACCCATGTATAATACGGACCCCAGATTTTAGGACAATAAATTAGTTAAATATTGCGCACTATACACGGAAAAAAACGGTAACCCAATAAATAAGAGGAGCAAAACTGAGCCAGTGTGCGTACAGCAGACAGTAAGCATAGCGCAAGGTACAGGACGCTACGCAGAAAGGGGGGGCGAGTTCAGGATCCCAACAGCCTCACTGAGTGATTCACTCAATGAGTGATTCACTCAGTGAGTGATTCGTTCACTCACAAATTCGTTCGTTGGTGAACGGGAAATGCAATTCACGACTTGTTCATGAACGGGAAGTTACGTAATTTTCTTCTTCATTTTGTTTTACGGCGAGGTGACACCAGCTCCATATAACTTCACCTACTGGTTGAAGTTATATGAAAGGAAAAAAAGGACAAATCACTTTAGGAAGTGATTCGTTCACTCTCGTTCACTGAAAAGATCCGTTCCTTTTGAATGAATCGTTCACCCACGAGCCAACACTAGAACGAATCAGTGAGTGAGAGAATGATGTGCATTTCCGGTTCATCGCGAGAACGGATCAGTGAGGGAACGAGTCCTGACTTTCTCGTTCGCGAACGAATCAATGAGTGAACTGCCTTCCCGTGCATCAATGGATCACTCAGTGGATATGTTGCGTCTCCTGGCGTAAACTATGTAAGCCAGAATGTAGATTTACGATGTACTTATAGTTGTTTTTTAATAACGTGTATGCATATATATGCCTAAATATTGTTATCCAATATATCTACTGCAATTTCACATTAGATTGCTGGTTTGAAATGTACTTTTCATATTATTATTATTATTATTATTATTATTTTAATAAACATTCATGTAAAAACTTGTCTGGTGTTTTATTGTTTTCATATTCACCAATCAAAAACACAAAAATCAGACATTTGGTTAACTGCTTTATATGACAATATGTATATATATGTATGCGTCTACATCCGTGACGAATGGTGCCGGGACTCTGTAGTGGTATGCAAGCACTGCTCGCCACTGGCGGAGTTCGTGATCATTAAGTGCCGTCCTTTTTACCTGCCAAGGGAATTTACCACGATTCTGCTAGTCGCGGTTTACATCCCGCCTTCCAACATCGAAGGCGACAGGGTCGCGGCTCTTAGTGAACTGTACCAGGCTGTCAGTGAACAAGAGACAGCGCACCCTGACGGTTTCACCATCTTCGCTGGGGATTTTAATCATGCTAACCTGAAGTCTGTTTTTCCGAGGCTTCACCAGCATGTTAATTTTCCTACGCGTGGCGACAGCTTCCTGGACCGGGTCTACTCTTCGCATAAAGGAGCTTTCAAAGCCGCCCCCCTCCCCCATCTTGGACTTTCTGACCATATCACTGTTATGCTTTTGCCCGCATACGGACAAATGGTGAGAGCGTCCAGGCCGGTTCGCAAGCAGGTACGGGTGTGGCCTGAGGGTGCCTCTGATGCACTGCGTGACTGCTTTGGCTGTACTGACTGGAACATGTTTAGGAGGGCTGCCACTTGCGACGATCGGACAGACATTGAGGAGTATACTGACTCTGTTTCCTCCTACATCAGGAAGTGTATTGATGATGTGACTCTCTCAAAATCCATCGTCACTCGGGCTAATCGGAAGCCATGGCTGACAGGGGCTGTCTTCAGGCTGCTGAGGGCCAGGGACAAAGCCTTTAGAGCAGGGGATGAGGCTGGCTTGAGGACTGCGAGGGCCGACCTGTCCCGGGGCATCAAAGAAGCAAAGAGGGCGTTCTCGTGCAAAATTACCGCCCACTTCAAGGACAGCAGGGATGCACGGAGCCTTTGGCAGGGCATTCAGACCATCACGGATTACAAGCCCGCGCCGCAGAGCTGTGAAGGCGACGTCCGTCTGCTCAATGACCTCAACTGCTTCTTTGCTCGCTTCGACGCTCAGAACAGCACTTGCCCGCTGAAGGCCACTCCCCCTTCACACGAGCTGCCCCTGTGCCTCTCCGCCGACAGCGTGAGGAGGGCGCTTGCCGCCATCAACATCCGTAAGGCGGCGGGCCCTGACAACATCCCGGGTCGGGCGCTGAAGGACTGCGCTGGTGAGCTGACGGATGTCTTCACGGACATCTTTAACACTTCCCTGCAGCAGGCCATCGTCCCGTCGTGTTTCAAAGCTGCCACCATCGTACCTGTGCCGAAGAAACCCGCTCCGTCCTGCTTCAATGACTACCGCCCCGTGGCACTTACGCCCATCATCATGAAGTGCTTTGAGCGGCTTGTCATGGAGCACATCCGATCCGTTCTCCCGCCCACCATTGACCCCTTCCAGTTTGCGTACCGAGCCAAGCGGTCTTCGGAGGATGCCATCTGCTCTGCCCTCCACTCGGCCCTCACCCACCTGGAGAGGAGGGACTCGTATGTGAGATTGCTGTTTGTGGACTTCAGTTCTGCCTTCAACACCATTGTGCCGCAACGCCTCATCAGCAAACTTGACGCGCTGGGCCTCAGTACCTACCTCTGCAACTGGCTACTGGACTTCCTCTGTCAGAGGCCACAGGTAGTACGTGTTGGCGACAAAATCTCCGCCAGCATCACGCTGAGCACGGGGGCCCCCCAAGGCTGCGTGCTCAGTCCGCTGCTCTTCACCCTCCTGACGCATGACTGCACTGCAACCTACAGCGACAACCGTATCGTGAAGTTTGCTGACGACACGACTCTGGTGGGTCTCATCACCAAGGGAGACGAGACTCAATACAGGCTTGAGGTTGACCTTCTGACCACGTGGTGCAGGGACAACAACCTCCTGCTGAACGTCGACAAGACCAAGGAGATTGTTGTGGACTTCCGGAAGGGTCACACCCAACACCTGCCGCTGACCATCGACGGTGCTGTGGTGGAGCGAGTGAGCAGCGCCAAGTTCCTGGGGGTGCACATCAGTGAGGATCTCTCCTGGTCCACCAACACCGCATCACCGGCAAAGAAAGCCCAGCGCCGCCTGTACTTCCTGCGGAAACTTAGGCGAGCGAGCGCTCCTCCGGCCGTCATGACTGCATTTTACCGCGGCACCATTGAGAGCGTCCTCTCCAGCTGTATTGCTGTTTGGGGTGGCGGCTGCACTGACTACAACTTGAAGGCCCTGCAGCGCATAGTGAACACGGCTGGTAAGATTGCTGGTGCTTCGCTCCCCTCCTTGAAGGACATTTACACCTCCCATCTCACCCGCAAGGCGACCACGATTGTGAGTGATGCGAGTCACCCCGCTCACTCTTTGTTCGAGCTTCTGCCCTCTGGGAAGAGGTACAGAAGCCTGCGCTCCCGCACCTCCAGACTCTCAAACAGCTTCATACTCCAGGCTGTTAGGATCCTGAACTTGCTCCCCCGTTCTGCGTAGCGTCCTGTACTTTCACTGTCTGAACTGTCTGAATGCACACTGGCTCTTATTATTTATTATTTGTTATTACTCTTATTTATTGTTTGTGCCTTTTTGTTTATGATGTTTTTTACTTTTGCGCTATGCTTGCTGGCTCCGTTATTTATTGTGTTATCTGTTTATTTATTATTTATTCATCACTCTTACTATTGATTGTTAGAATTTTTGCCTTCTTGTTTTTATATTGTGTCGCGTACATGTATGTCTATCGTGTTATGTGTCTCGTCACCGTGGGATAGAGAAAAACGTAATTTCGGTCTCTTTGTGTGTTGTGACATGTGGAGAGATTGACAATAAAGCTGACTTTGACTTTGACTTTGATATGTATTTTACATTGTTATATGAGTTGGTGTTCCCTTAAATAACAAATGTTGGCATAACGTTTTTTTTCCCAACCTTTTATTCAAACACAAACACATTCGGTATGATAACACCTTCAACTACAAGCCAACAAATACAAAATTAAAACATCAATGTCGGCATAATGTGTCGGCTGGCAATAGCATAGCATCAATGTCACTCACTCGTGAAGACCGCACCTCGTCGTGTGCAGATCGCTTTGGATCGAATATTTTTTTTCCCTGGGTCGGGACCGGCGTGACTCTACGACGGCTTCCTGCTCATCCGGCCAGTGTTGATCGGGTCCCTTGCCTTAGCCTCGCAGCCGCAACCCCTGTGGGGAGTCCGCTCCATAGTGCTCGTCGTAACCAATGACCTTCGCCATGCCAGGCCCAAGGTGACCATCTGCACGTGCCCCGACTGGGTGCCCAGGACGCTGCTCACTGATTCACGACTACGGTCCATTGGGCGCCGTTGAACTTGACTGCCCTTGCACCTGTGTATGGACCCTGTGGAGGCTATTTTGTGTGTTTTGGGGTGTTCTTTGGTATTGAGGGGGGCTGGTTGGTCGCTGTTACTTTTTTGGTCCTTTGTCTTTTTGCTTTGCTTTGATGGCTTTTAACTTTTAAACTTTCTGGCTTTCTTTGTGGCGCCGTTGTGTGGCAGCCTTATAAGAGCCTATTGAGTTGTGCGTATCTGTGTGTCTTTTATATACCCGCTCTGTGGTATGAATACTGCTGGGGCCTGAATTTCCCCACCCCTGGGGATCAATAAATGTTCAATCAATATGCACTTATATGGTTTAATATACATTTATTGATACACAAAAAATGTATGTAGTATGTTAAAAATGAGAGGGTGACACTACTTGGCGGATTTTTACCTATCGCGAGTGGTCTTGGAACCAATTATCCGTGATAAACGAGGCCATCGTCCCGTCGTGTTTCAAAGCTGCCACCATCGTACCTGTGCCGAAGAAACCTGCTCCGTCCTGCTTCAATGACTACCGCCCCGTGGCACTTACGCCCATCATCATGAAGTGCTTTGAGCGGCTTGTCATGGAGCACATCCGTTCCGTTCTCCCCCCCACCATTGACCCCTTCCAGTTTGTGTACCGAGCCAAGCGGTCCTCTGAGGATGCCATCTGCTCTGCCCTCCACTCGGCCCTCACCCACCTGGAGACAAGAGACTCGTATGTGAGATTGCTGCTTGTGGACTTCAGTTCTGCCTTCAACACCATTGTGCCACAACGTCTCATCAGCAAACTTGACACGCTGGGCCTCAGTACCTACCTCTGCAACTGGCTACTGGACTTCCTCTGTCAGAGGCCACAGGTGGTACGTGTTGGCGACAAGATCTCCGCCAGCATCACGCTGAGCACAGGGGCCCCCCAAGGGCCGCTACTTTTCACCCTCCTGACGCATGACTGCATTGCAACCCACAGCGACAACGGCATAGTGAAGTTTGCTGACGACACGACTCTGGTGGGTCTCATCACCAAGGGAGACGAGACTCAGTACAGGCTGGAGGTTGACCTTCTGACCACGTGGTGCAGGAACAACAACCTCCTGCTGAACGTCGACAAGACCAAGGAGGTTGTTGTTGACTTCCGGAAGGGTCACACCCAACACCTGCCGCTGACCATCGACGGTGCTGTGGTGGAGAGACTGAGCAGCGCCAAGTTCCTGGGGGTGCACATCAGTGAGGATCTCTCCTGGTCCACCAACACCGCATCACTGGCGAGGAAGGCCCAGCGCCGCCTGTACTTCCTGCGGAAACTCAGGCGAGCGAGCGATCCTCCGGCCGTCATGACTACATTTTACCGTGGCACCATTGAGAGCGTCCTCTCCAGCTGTATTGCTGTTTGGGGTGGCGGCTGCACTGACTACAACTTGAAGGCCCTGCAGCGCATAGTGAACACGGCTGGTAAGATTATTGGTGCTCCACTGCCCTCCTTGAAAGACATTTACATCTCCCATCTCACCCACAAGGCGACCACGATTGTGAGTGATGTGAGTCACCCCGCTTACTCTTTGTTTGAGCTTCTGCCCTCTGGGAAGAGGTATAGGAGCCTGCGCTCCCGCACCACCAGACTCAACAACAGCTTCATACTCCAAGCTGTTAAGATCCTGAACTCGCTTCCCCCTTTCTGCGTAGCGTCCTGTACTTTTGTGCTACGCTTACTGTCTGCTGTATGCACACTGGCTCCGTTTTGCTCCTCTTATTTATTGTTATTTGTTTATTTATTATTTATTCATCATTCTTATTATTTATTGTTTGTGCCTTCTTGTTTTTATATTGTGTCGTTTACTTGTATGTCTATCGTGTAATATGTCTCGTCACCGTGGGATAGAGAAAACGTAATTTCGGTTTCTTTGTGTGTCTTGACATGAGAAGAGATTGACAATAAAGCTGACTTTGACTTTGATTACGCTAGACATATACAAGCTGTTTATTTGCATCTATATGTTTATTTTGGGAATCTCAGCTACATTTGACATAATTTGGATGGGTAAACGATTCACAAAATTAGCTGGAAAATAAACCACGTCTAAATAATGAATACATTTTATTTTGGAAAATGTTGCAATTTTCCATTTCCAATTTCACGGACCACCTGCAATGCCGCTACAGACCACTAGGGGGCCACATCCCACCGGTTGACAATCCTTGGTAAAACGTACACCACTTGTATTTTTTTTCAACAAAGACTTTTGTTTTGAGGTTTTTGAAAAATGTTGCACTGGATTTTGGAGAGCCATCACCTGGAGTCATGAAGCGTTCTCAAAGTAACAACGTTAATAAGTACATCTGAATATTAATTGCAGTCAGGCTCTAAAGGAATAATAATAATTAGTAGGGGTGTAAATCGCGGGTTTTGTCACGATACGATATAATATCAATACAAAGAACTACGATACGATATTTGCCGATATCTTAAAGCCTGCTGCGATTCATTCACGATATATCGCGATATAGTGCTCTACGATCGATTTTTTTTTTTTTTAATAAAAAATATAGAACAATATCCTGATTTATAACAATTCATACGCAAAATCAACAAGGTACTGCAAACTCTTTATTTAGGAAATTACAAGAGTATTGCAGTATACAAAGTGCTTATTTTAACACTGAACTTTGATGTCCTGTTTTTTCTTTAAACGTGCGGCGAGATTTGTGCTCCCTGAATATTTGATCACCGCATGGCAGGATTTACAAACTGCACGTGTCTTGTCGGTTGAGACATCTTTTCTTTGGAATCCAAAGTGCTTCCAAACGAATGACTTGAAGCCTAAAGGGGGGCAAATTTCCTCGTCTTTTTGGACACTAGCCATAGCACCAGCCCAGGAGCAGCGTACTAGTTGTCGACTCCCCTTTCACGTGCCTGCTCTGCTCACAACACAACAACGCCGGGCGCACTGCTCCCGGAAAGAGGAAGCAAGCAACAATGAACTGGATTTCAAAATAAAGTCGCGTCTAATGTCCGAGGTCAAACACGGCGATATAAATCGATGTTTACGTTTAGCATCGATGCCAATAAATCGTAGAGCATTATATCGATTAATCGATGTGTATCGATGTATCGTTACACTCCTAATAATTAGCCATTTAATAATCATCAATAATATTAATAATAAAATAAATAATAAAATTACCGATTTTTTCCATGTATAATGCACAAAATTTAACTAATTTATTGTCCTAAAATCTGGGGTGCGCATTATATATGGGTAAATTTTTTTATTTTATTATTATTCTTTTTTAATCCGGATATCATACAGAGGCCGCCATTACAGATGCGCTTTCTTCTCTGCTGTTCACTTCAAACTTTCCCCGCTCCATACGAACACAATGCTCTCGTATCAGACGCTTGCTCGATCACCTGCTCGTTTGCTGTCACAATGTACCCTACACAAATCTGAAACATTTCTTCGCTATTGAGTTTGCTAGCGCATGCGCAGTGATACTGACCGGCAGAATAACAGCCGGTTGTTCCCAAAGATAATCTTTTTTCTAAAATAATTTTACGTTTACGGACTTAAGTAGGAGTCAAAATTTGGGTGCGTATTATACATGGGTACAGGCTTTTTTCCAGCATCAACATGCCATTTTTAGGGTGCGTATTATACATGGGGGCGCATTATACATGGAAAAAGACGGTACATAATTTACTTTTAATTAATTTACAACCCCTGCCCGAGTGACCAGCCCCTGTTTACCTCGCCTTTCGCCCAAAGCCATATAAGGATACGCTGTGGCGGGCCGGATGAGTAAGACAGAATGGTCATTGCTAGTGCAGCACAGAGCAGAGTCTGCCTGACTCTTTTATGACTATGTGCAGTTGAATATGCCACATTTGACACATTTTAGGACTTTTAAGTTTTACATTTTTTGTTTTAGGCTGTGGGGTTCAAGAAGCAGCACCATCGAGGGAGCCTTTGCATCGTGATATTATTTTTAAGGTTAGGACCACTGCTGCTTCAATCCCTACTTCATTTTTCCTCTTTTGAAATTTTGACCCTGGAGCAGAAGAAAACGCACACTCCCACTCCATATTGTGATTTGTGAAGTTGTGAAGAAAAAGATTAAGCCTCGTCAATTATCATTTTTATACGGAAATAGAGTTTTTGGCCTGTACATACTTTAATTACTGGAGCTGTTATTCGCATATCGTTTTCATGATTTAGGAGCTAGTATATATTTACTTGCTCGATTCTGACATGACGATGATAATTATGATGAGAAAGTAAAGAAAAACTATGCTGCGACCAGTTCATTGTGTATCCGACCTACCGCCCGAAGACAGCTGGATAGGCTCCAGTATGCCCGCAACCCTAGAGAGGAAAAGCGATTTGGGGAATGGATGGATGGATTAATTGACTATACTGGGTTTATTTTGAACCCATTAAAATCTGATTGGCGTGACCGATCAGCTGTGCTAAATAATTTTTTTTTGAAAGTTTATATATTCTGCAATATTTAACAGCTCTCTCTTCACAACTAAATAGCTTTTTTAATGATACTTAATGTGTTACAAGAGTAACAAAATGTTACTAATTACTTTCTGAGGAAAAAATTACAATGTTTATCGATCGTCCTAATTTAAATCTGCTTTCAGCAAAGGAACTGACAGCTGCTCACATTTTTCAGCTTGTGGTAAAACGCTAGCGTGGAAGGCTCATCATGCTCAACCCGCGTTTAGTGTGCACGTAACATTAGTTTGTACACTTTATTGATATATATTTTTTAATGTTACTTTTATTATCATTATTATTATTATTTTATTATTTTTATTTTTAGGACATGTCAGGCATGCAACAATCATAAGCCAAAAAAACCAAAAAGGTCAAATAAGAGTCGTACAGACAAAATTCATCAGCCGTTTGATTATGTCTTGAGACAGATCTTGCATTATCATTTTTTTTAAGCCACAGTTCGTGAGACATACAACTTTGAGCACAGCACAAGAGGTAAATCAGGAACGTATACATACTGTAAATCGGCACGGCAACAACATTCATGCATTTTTCACGATTATTATAAGTTGGTTGTTTCTTTGACTTTGAAGGGTCACCATCACAACTACCTTTTACAACCTAAATGAGTAAAACTTAGATAATGATGTGACAAAATCTTGAAAATTTTGTTGGTGGGACTGAAGAGCAATCACACTGCTTTCCTTAGTTTTACAAATAATTTCAATCATATTTCTGTCATCACCAATCTCACCAACTAAGAAAACCAAACTTACTATCTCTGTGACAGTCAACAATAAAAAAATTCTATTGAACTACCTGTGGTGTACAACAGAAATTATACTTCGAATAAGGAGGCTAATTCAGTATCTTAGTTATACTTGTGACCTCATACCATAGAATGAACAGTACTTCTACTTCATATCGATAAAAGATAAATTTTAAGCAGGATCTATCTCAGTATAATTTCAATGCCCATTGCTCTTGTTTGCAAACGCGTTGCCTTTTTCATGGAATCTAAGGATATAAATTTGAAATAAAACAATTTTAAAATGTTTGATTCAGTTGTTATGAACTGCAGGTCTAACTCCAGTACAATACGAAAATGAAATGAAAAAATCTATATGTATACCACCATGCTCTTGGCACACAAAGCTATATTGTGTACAAAGTTAATTTCATGTCATCTTTGGATTTAGATTTTTTTAATGTTTTCATTAATTTTCAATAAATTAAACTAAAATTAATTAGAATATTCTAATGTTTTTATTAATTTTCAATAATAAGTTAAAGAGGAGGGACTGGGTGCATTAAAAATGACGCTGAACTGGAGTGCGGGTCTTGGTGTGTGTGTGTGAGAGCATGTGTGTGCGTGTCTGTGCGTGTGTATGTACGCGCGTGTGCGTATGTGTGCGTGCGAGTGAAAATCACACACACGCACACGCGTGTGTGTGATTTTCGCATTAGTTTAGATTTTCAAATGATGACAAGATCTCAATTTCTGTTCATAGGTTTTAGGCAAGTAGCGAGACAGGCATAGAGTTTGGTTGCAATTTCGTAGAAAATATTTTGGCTGTACCAAGACTATAGAAAATTAGACAGGCTTCATTTAAAACATTTCGCAGCAATGTCAGGTCAAAGCACATTCATTCTAAGCTCACTACTCGAACCAAGAACGTCATGGTGCATGCAGCTCAGTGCACAACTATTGCGCATTACACGATGTGATTTAAACAGGGCAGCGGAAAACGTGTGTTAACAATAAATCTAAAATTTAAAAACAAATTCCAAAATACAAACACAACTATCTCCTAGAAAATTCATTTCGACATCCCTTTTCCCTTTCTTGCCCTTACACGCACGCAGACAGACGGCAGCACGACTTTTGCTCTCACCAGTCTTACTTAAAATTGTATATCCAGCAACGCTTTTATTTATTTAACAGTACAGAACTAGGACGAGCTCTGCGTTGATGAGTTTTACATAAAAAAAAAAAAAAAGTAATATTACCTGCGATGAATATAGTTAGTTATTTTTTGGGCCCTATTCTATTTGAACGTAGTTTCAAAGAACACGCAGCATGTACACTCAAGACACATTTGAACCATAGGCTAAAATATAAAATAAAATATACCATCATCCCACAGATATTGGAAGGATAAACAGTCTAATATATTTTACAACAGATGATCTGTTAGTTTTTGGCAGCCATTAGGCGAATAATATGAGCCTATAAAAAGCTCTCTGCAAAACGGCATTCATAAAAAACCTGTCAATTATAGGGGGTGGCATAACCCAGATTGCAAACAGACCATGCAATTTCCATGAAGAAGTTTAGCCGTTGCGCGTTTTTTATAAAATAATCTCTTAGTTACGTGAGCTCATATTTACGGGATTGTTGACCTACCTGTATGTCCCAGCGCGTTCTCTCCCTCGTGTATGCCGGTTCCTCTACACAAGGCGAAAAAAAGAAAAGGAAAAAGCAAGAAACTTCTTCCATTGAGATTGGCACAGTCAGTCTCTGCCTCGCTGTTTAATTATAAAAACGGTAAATCAACAAGAAAGCGAAACCCAGTAATATTGAACGCGCACCCTCATTTTCAGCACTTTGGTACCATTCAAAGAATTCTTATCTGCTGCCTTAATGTGACGGAAGAAATTGTCTTGTGTTAATATCGTTAGATGCTTTTTTAAAGTGTGTGCTTTCTAGAAATCAAAGCTCCGCCCATGCGAGAATGAGGATGGATTATTCATATCCAATGCAACCCTATTTGCGCGGCTGTCAGCACCTCGAATCACCAATAATGAGTGGCGGTGATGGAGTCGGCTGTCCCAAACGCTATCAAACACAACGCAAAGTAACAAAGAGTCAAAGGCTTAATGTTTTAGTTCCCCCTCAAAGCATAGTTCAGGTCACAAGAGGTGAACTAAGAGTTCCCCTTTGCGCTTTCTTTTTGGAGAGGAGCAGCGTATTAATATAGTCAGAGCGAGAAAAAGAAAGGGGACGATGCGGTTTCGCAGCAGCGAGAAGCAGCGCTCTGCAAGTGCTGCCCTCTGCAAACGGGAGACGGCACAATCGCATCTCCCATCCCGGTAAAATGATGATGCGCCAAGCGAGGCAGAAACGGAGTGCTGGGGATCCCCTGCAGCGTCCAATCCTGACGTCCCCGACCGCGTGCGTAGGGAACTACAGCTTGTACGTGCGGCACTCTCTCTATGAATGATGGTAGATAGATAGTAGCAGGGGTGGGGTCAGCCGTGATAATGAACTTTCATGTCCTTAGCTGTGACAGGCGAAGGAAGAAGCGCGACAACAGCGCCACGATTGTCACTTAATGAGGTGTTTTCCGCCTCCCTTTGACAGCCTGCACCCAAGTTAAGGCTGAGGAGAAAGTGTAAAACGCACTCCAACATACTGTACACAGTCAGGTGCGCATCTGGGAATTTGGGGCTGAAACTGGTTTGAGAACATTCCTAAATTTCGTTTTACTGAGAATGACACTGCGATAATAAAGTATTTCGTCAAATTTATGTTAATTCTTATATCTAGGAAAATCACATTATTTATTATCATTTACATTATTTATTATTATTTAATGACCCCTGTCAGTGAATGTACTGAAGGATATTATATCTACATCAGTTACACCCGTGAAGTGATCACCTATGAGAGCTGTATTACTCTGTTTTCCTGGCTAGGGTCAGACAAATAACTGTAGATTTTGGAGTGTACTGTAGAGTAATGTGTACTGCACAAACCAATATCCCATTGGACTGTACACTTGTGCGGGAACATTGGGGACAATGTACAGTTTATACAAGTTACCAGTTGTCACAATTTATAGTCAACGAAGAGATTCTTGTTGATTAATAAGACAAAATAAACAGAGTCTAAATGTGTTGAATTGAATTACATAATCTACAGCATGGGTGCTCAATACGTAGATCACGATCGACCGGTCGATCGCCAAGCCACTATTGGTCGATCGCGGGATATATATATTTTTTATATATATACGTATGTAAAGCTCAAAAAGTTTGCCCACCCCTGATTTACAGTATATCACTCAATAAAAACAATGAATTTTTTTTTACTAATTCTTCACAAACAAACTTGTAAATCACAAAGATGCTAATCTATAGATGTACTATCTATAACATATGGAAGGTTGAAAATGCACAAATAAACATGAACTGGAATTAAAATGTGTCACCGAAGAGCTCACTTGGGAAAAGCCGCAATCGCAACATTTAGTATTGTAATTGCTTTTTTCACTCCTTGTGATTAGTCCTTTCTTTTTGTTACCACCACCAATAATAATAATAATAATAATAATAATAATAATAATAATAATAATAATAATATGTAATTTCTTTGTTGATAGGCACACTGGAGAACATTGTGGTGTAAAAATATTGACAAGCAATGGAATATCGATCCAACGTTCAACCTTATGAAAACCACACTTTTTCAGTGTTCATAGCAATAAATTGCAATTACACTGAAGGATATTCCCAGTCACACCCGACTGCCATTTCTAAAAATGTTAAGTAAATACAGAGGGTATTAATATTGTTGATTTTGCATATAAAAATAAAATTGCAATCATGGTACTTGCATTGTTTCAGATATGTAACTCACAGTGTCAGGTTTTCTTTTGGGGAATCATGGGAATCTCTGAATCCCTTACTGATTTCTGAGTAGGTAATACATCTAGAAATGAAAACATTTAATCTTAGTGTTCCTTGAAATAAGATATCGAGATTAAAATGACAAAGTTATGTACAAAATGAAAAAAATAACTTTTGACTTTTTTTATTTACACAGTTCCAAATTTTCTTGGTTTCGCATTTTATGTATAAATGCCCGTATTAAAAGCAAATGAGCTCATAAAGAAATTGAGTCGAGGGGGGAATCTTAACAACATCATCTCTTGATAAATGAATGCATGAAAACAGTGTTGCCAATTGTGTTAATGTCGGCGAAAGAAAACACACACCAATCTGATCTGATGGTCCACTTCATAAACTATAGTGCAAAATGAAATGGAGTAATCCCAAGACTTCTACAAGTAAGCACCTCAAAGCACAAAGGAAAAAGCATTGCTTTCTGTAACCCAAATGAATCAGCACTGTCTACCAAAACACGGTGCACTTCCACTCCTTAGCTTCTTCACCAGTGTATATTTTTCCATTTCAAATACTGATTACCCCATGCAGCTAAAATGTCTTATCAAAGGCGCAAGCCTTTCAAATAGCTACATAAGAGCAGAACATTACCTTTTGAATTCCAGGGAATGCTAAAACAAAATGTGTATTTTCTACCCGTGATTCAGCAATCCCAGATGATGCACATTTTATCTAACCCATTCAATAACTGGTATTTGGAACTGTTCATATTCTCTTCATCTTGACTAAGGCCCATCTGAAGAAAAACAACCCCAAAGCATGCCGCTTCCGCTAACATGCTTTACTGTTGGGATGTTTTGTTTTGTTTATATAAACCCCACTTTTGGAATCATGGAGTTCAACCTTTATTTCATTGGACCTTAACACATTTCCCCACATGCCTTGGGGAGATTTTAAATGTAGTTTGGTGAGTCTTTGATGTTTTTCTATGTAAAGTACAGCCTCTGTCTTGCCACCCTTCCCCGGAGCTGAGCCATACAAAGAAGACACTAACTTGTTGTCACAAGTAGTTCACTGCCAGTACTTGACAAAAATCGTTACAGTGTTACCTGAGCCATGAGCAAAATGGCTGCCTCTTGAGATGGATAAAAACAGAAAGACTCTTCTGTTCATACTCTTCTAATTCATATTCTACAAACGCAATATGTAGTAATTAAAATGTCATGTTTGGACTACTGTGGTTGGATAGAACATATTATCGTGAAGACATTTTGAGGGGTGACTTCCACTTTAAAACAACTGGGAAAATGTCAAATAGAAATATTATTCAATAAAGAGACTCAAAAAACGCATTACAATAAAATGTGCAAAGTGTGTCGACAATTGCAATATTTTCTTCACATCAAACATACAAATCAATATACGAACATGTCTAGTACATTATTTCATGTCTGCATAGTATAAAGTATTTTGTAAATATAGAAACCAATGTCACAATTAATTAAATTGAATACATTTACGGAATATTGTGCAGTCTACGTGTTTACAAATAATCGCACAATTGCAAAATTGTTAGAAAGTGCTTAGTGTGCTCTGGAGGTGAATGTATCACTTAAAGCCATACTTTGCTTGTACTAGCCAACTTGCATTGGCTCCCGGTACCCTTGAGATGTAATTTCAAGGTTTGACACTTACCTAAAAAAGAGGTAAGTGTCAAACCTTGAAATTGCATCTATAAAATAGGCTTGTGTGCCTTTTAATCTCATTGACCTTGTGGTACCATATGTTCCGTTTTGAAACCTTCGTTCAGAAAACACTGATCTTTTAGTGACTCCCAAGACCCAAAAAGAAGTCTGCAGGTTTTAAAACATTTCATATTCGGGCTGCAGAGCTCTGGAATGCCCTCCCAGGGACATCAGAGCGCTACCTTAGAGCAAATATTTAAGAGACAATTAAACACATGTATATTTGTATATACTCTTGCATTTAGTTGAACTACATGTTGGTCCATTAAACAACAGCTTCTACTCTCTCTACTGCCTCCTCCTCCTCCAGCGTAGGGAGGGGGCTCGACGATGACCAAACTGAAAGTCATTGATAAACTGTGGGTTTGTGAAGATCTTTGAGATGTTTTTGTGATTAAGGGCTATATTAATAATTTCACTTGATTTACTTTAGCCAGTAAAATGTTAATATTTTGTCTAATGAATTTGAAAACTAACTTGTGTTTCATGTAAAATTCACACTTTCACTTGATTTACTTTAGCCAGTAAAATGTTAATATTTTGTCAAATGAATTTGAAAACTAACTTATGTTTCATGTACAATTCACACTTTAAAAGAGCATTTTGACACTTGCTGTCGATGTCATGTGCTCTGGGCTAAACCAAAAATGATACGTTTAATCTAAATTGACCAATTTCCTTCAGATTTGGCTGGAGCATAGAAAAACGCACAATAATCGTATCCATTTGAATTTGAAGAATTTATTTACTCACCTAAAGGTTTATTAAAGGGGGTCATCATCAACAAATTTGGGAAATTTCAAAAATGTGAGGAAAACTAGGACTCTTCAGCATCATCGTTGGGGATTAGTGGTAAAATGGAAGAACACAAACATAGTGTAACAGCAATTCACTCAAAATGAGCGATCATGAGTGGCTATTTCTTCAGAGGCATTCAGTGGCAGATACACACATAACATACTATAACTTCAGTCTCTAAAATCAGGAAGATACAGCTTTCATTTACTTCTCTGGTTCTTCTATATCAAACAATTCGTTTTAGGTTTATTTACCTGACAGGTTTCGGCGGGTTCTTCCGCCTTCATCAGACTCTGGTGAAGGCGGAAGAATAAACCTAAAACAAATTGTTTGATATAGAAGAACCAGAGAAGTAATTGAAAAAGAAAAAACAAGATGAACCTAGTACAACTTATACAGCTTTCATGGTGGGATTCACCCTAAATACCTAGAAGTATTTTAATAAAAAGCAATAAAAAAATACAGTTAACATTCTGCCAACAAACAGATATACTTATGAAACTCAATAAAAAAAAAATGGATTGTCACTTGCCACCCAGACGGTAACTTTCCCTGTCATTGATCGTTTCACGACAGGCACCAAACTGGAGAGCTAAGAGCTGCCGCACCCGTGAGCGGCGCCGTCTTGATGACGAGCCGAGTGCACACATGGACACCCTTATGTTTGAACATGGTGTTCATAATTGACAATCCATGACGCATAATAAAGAAAAAAAACAAAAACAAAGTTGCACCAGAGTACAAGTCGCATTTTTGGGGGAACTTTATTTGACAAAATCCAACACCAATAACAGACATGAATAGGCAACAACAGGCTAAACGATACGGTTTGACAACTTTACATAAACAAACGAGGAACTGAGAACGTGCCTGACATAACACATTAACAGTTATTAAAATAACTATAACATAAATAACCCGTTTATCTATCCATCCATGTCACTCCAAATCATTAAATCCATCAAAATCTTCATCCTCTGAGTAAACAACGCCACTTCTGACTCCGGACTTCCGGCGCTGAGGTCATCTTTAGTTTCGGTTCCAATTATTCCACAAGCCTATATAACTAATACATATAAACTATATATATCAAATAACTATATGTGGGACTCTCGATGGGATCACCGGTGTTTGAATGATGTTCCACTTATTTATTTTCTTTCTGTGTGTTCGCATTTGTCATGGTGATCGTTCTGATGTTTTGTTAACTAGGCTGCATGTATTTTTTTGTGAATGCTGATTTCTCCGACTCCCCGAAAAGGCACCACCGCGATCGGTGAGGGGTGGAGAAAAACGAGAGAAAAGAGAGGTGCGGACAGGTGAAAGAGGCGGTTGTGTAGAAGTGGAAGACGAATAAAACCACCCTGGGAAACTCAAAACTTGTCCCTCGTCGTGACTCGGACCCGTAACATATTTTGGCGAGCCAGCCAGGAGCCAGGGGTTTTTTGTTTTGTTCGAGATCAGCAAGAGCTCTGAGTGGGTACATCGTTAGCGGTTAACGTTAGCGCATCGCTACCAACGAATCCCCCCTTGCTCCAACAACGAACCGGGATCTTCCTGACAAACGGATTACCTCGTGAGTGCCGAGGATGGAACAAGAACAGTTAAGAGACCAAGTTACTACCACGCTGTGTAGGCTAGAATGGGATCAACTAGTGGGGGTATGTAACTTTCTAAAGGGCTCCAATGTCGACGATACTGGCGAGAACGAGGAAGCCATCAAGAAATTGAGCCGACGAGACTTGATGAAACTCATTGAAAATAAAATTGATGAAGTTGAGCAAAGTCACAAGTCAGTAGAAGTAGTCCAATTCATTGATGAATTGCTGGTGTTTATTAGAGACACTAGGTGGGAAGGTGACGCTCGCGAGAGGAGCACTTTTTACCGCCCCACTGATGTGACGCGCAACTACGAGGAGCTGCGGGTAGAGATACAAGCATTGCAAGAGAAATTTAAAATGGTGGACATATCACCAGCCATGAGCCAAAGCCCATCACCTGCCAAAATATCGGAGGTGACTATTTGCAGGGAGTTTCGCATCTGTGGACAAATAGGTGAAGGCGGGCAGCGCGAAAGGCTGTCCTATACCAATATTCCATCAAATGGAACTCTGACTTCGTAAAGGCCACAGCGAATCAGAAGTGATTGAAGCGGTTATAAGAGCTATTTGCCCAGGGCTTAAACTCAGAGACATGCTTGAACTAAAGACTGATATAACCCTTTCTCAGTTAAAAACAATACTAAGAGGACATTACAGAGAAGATGATACATCCGATTTGTATCAAAAACTGATCAACCTTTCCCAGGAGCCCAAAGAATCGCCCCAGGACTTTCTATTCAGGGCCATTGAGCTCAAAGATCCGCTCGTATATGCATCCAAAGGAGAACCAGCTGAACACTACAATGCAGACCTGGTCAAGAAGAAATTTTTGAGATCAGTGGGCACAGGACTACTGAATGACAACATTAAATTCCAGATGAAATCACTTCTTGACAATTTGGAGGTAACAGATAAAAGACTGATCGAAAGGCTCAATGAGGCAGCTAACCTTGAAGCCGAGCGGCTAAACAAGCTAAGGAGGAGCGGCATCAAGCAACCTAGAATTAATGAGCTGCAAACTTCGGATGAACGGCAGGGCGGCGTGCACACAACTCCATCCCAGGACACAGCAGTAGTGAAAGGGAAAATCCAGAGGGCTGCAGCTCCACCGGAAGTACAGGCCATGGTCGCTGAATTAAAAACTGAAGTGGCAGAGATGAGACAAATGGTGCTTAATTCCTTGAATGCCGGCAAGTTCCAGCCCGCCCGGAAACCAACCTACAACACCCAAAGAAGGAGAGGCTGCAGGCGAGGGAGACAATTGCACCCACTGCTTCAAGTGTGGCCAGGCAGGTCACATATCCAGAGGATGCCGAGCTCCACCTCTACTTCAGGGACACGCCAGAGGGCCGCTGCCATGGGACCAGCAGTGACCCAGCCAACTCATCAGGAGTCCCGCTACTGCCACCATTGTCAACGAGAGGAACAAGGTGACACGCTGCTCCAGACCTGCACAAGCTGCTCATCGGCCTCGTACTGTTCCAAAGCCTGTCAGACTCAACACTGGCCGGAACACAAACACATCTGCACCGCGGTAAGAATGGTGGATCATCATTTGAGTGAGAGGCAAGAAAAAGGGTGGTCACCACACATGGGTAAACTTGATATTTTTCAAAGTAAGCAAGGGAGAAAACTTGTCAAATTAATTGGTAGACGTAGGATGGTCAAGTGTACTTTTGATAATGTACCAGTTACAGCCCTGTGGGATACAGGCGCACAAGCTACGGTGATAAATGATAAATGGAGAAAGGAGCACTTGCCCTATACCACAATTCGAGAGATTGAGGAACTATCGGGACCAGAACCTCTAAATGGACTGGCCGCAAATCAGACAAAAATACCATTTATTGGGTGGGTTCCTGTTGAGTTTAAAATAACGGGCACAGAAGTTTCAAGTTCTGGCCTGTTAGTGCCTGTCCTCGTGTCCAGCGACCACAATGTGGCTCAGAGCCCTATCATAGGGTTCAATGTGATCGAGGAAGTCATTAATGAGCACGTGAAACAAGGCTCAACCGAGAGTGAATGTACAGCTAACATTGTGAGTGATGCTTTTGACATGGACATGGTCTCCGCTAAGACTGTTATCCAGTTGCTGCATACACACCACGCAGTCAACGAGGAGATTCAGGTTAAAACGGGAAGAAGTAAAATTGTCTTAGGTCCGAATGAAACTACCACTGTTTGCTGTCGCACGCATATACAGGTTGATGATGACATTGCTATGCTGTTTTGCCCAGAGTCCAACCAGAGTTTGCCTGAAGGATTGTTTATACAAGAAGTACTGTTTAAGGCAAAGAGAGGCAACTCAACCACGGTCCCAGTACCCATCACTAATACCTCGAGTCATAATATCACTCTGTATCCACGTATTAATTTGGGACATGTTGAGGGGGTCAAGGATGTATATCCAGCAGTTCTACAGCTAGCGAGCAAGCCAAAAATGGATGAAAACGAGGCAGACCTCAAAAGTTCATCATCTTCTCCCTGTAACGCGAGTGAAAGTTGGGACCCTCCGTTAATGCTAGACCATCTAACTAATGAGCAGCAACAGTTAGTGAGGAAAATACTCCGCGAAGAGTGCAAGGCCTTTGCTCGAGATGAAAATGATGTTGGCAGCATTCTGACTCTCCGCATGCATATTTCCCTTCATGACCATACCCCGGTCCAGAAAACATACATTAGTGTGCCAAAACCCCTACACCAGGAGGTAAAAGCGTATCTGCAGGATTTAATCAACCGAGGTTGGCTCATGAAGTCCAAGTCACCGTACTCTTCACCAATAGTGTGTGTAAGAAAGAAATCGGGAGAGCTTAGACTCTGTGTAGACTACCGCAAACTTAATCAAAAGTCAGTAGAGACACCCTATTCCCAGGATACAAGACATGCTTGATACATTGACGGGTAGTTCATGGTTTACCGTGCTTGATCAAGGGAAAGCATATCATCAAGGGTTCTTGGATGAAGAAAGTCAGCCACTCACAGCATTCATCACGCCTTGGGGTCTGTACCAGTGGGTACGGATCCCATTTGGCCTCAGCTCTGCCCCGGCCGAATTTCAGAGAAGCATGGAGGAATGTCTGTGGGGGTTGCGGGATGACATTCGTCTACCCTACCTTGATGACAATTTAGTTCACAGTAAGTCGTTTCAGGACCATGTTGAACACGTGAGGGCAGTTTTGCAACGGTACCAGAAGCATGGTGTCAAACTAAGTGCTAGTAAATGTGAACTTTTCAAGCCTAGTCAGGTTTTTGGGCAGGATTGTGTCGAAAGAAGGTCATAGTATGGATCCAGCAGAAATTGCTCCTGTGATGGCACTAAAAGATAGGCAGCCCTGTAATGTGGGGGAGGTGAGGCAAATTTTGGGCTTTCTCTCCTACTACAGGCCATATATAGAAGACTTTTCACGCATTGCCAAACCGTTGTACGAACTCCTAGCAGCGCCATCAACCACTTCCAATGTGCCCCAAAACTCAAAGCGGCAGAGGGAAAGAGGAAAAGGGAAAAACAAACACAGTCGAGGACAGTTGTCATCCTCTGTCTCGAATACATGGACAGACACTCACCATCAGGCTCTGTGTTCTCTGGTTGACAAACTGTCTAGTCCTCCTATCCTAACTTACCCAGACTTGAATCATCCGTTTGTGCTACACACGGATGCCTCTCAAGCGGGGTTGGGAGCCGTGCTATATCAGCGACACAATGGAAGATTAAGAGTTATCGCTTATGGATCCAGAACCTTAACACCACCGGAGAAAAATTACCACATGCACGCGGGTAAATTGGAGTTTCTGGCACTGAAGTGGGCCATCTGTGAGCGATTTAGAGATTACTTGTTACACGCACCATCTTTTGTGGTCTACACAGACAATAATCCGCTCACCTATGTATTAACAACGGCCAAATTGAATGCCTCTGGTCAGCGGTGGGTAGCAGAATTGGCAGATTTCAATTTTACCATAAAATACAGACCTGGCAAAACGAATGCAGATGCAGATGGATTATCGAGGATGGCCATTGACTTTGAGGACTATATGAGTCATTGTACACAGTCTGTCAACCAGGATGTTGTAACAGCCACCCGACAGGGCATATTAGCACAGCAAGCTGAACAAACTCCTATCTTCAGCGCAATTTCCTTAGATGTGCTTCAGCAGCAAACAGGAGGGGAGGGACTGCTACATACTGTTCAGCCATTGACCAGAGAAGAGATTTGCGCGGCTCAGCGGCAGGACGCTGTAATAGGTCAAATATATCGTCACTTGCAGAAAAAAAGGAGACCAATAGCATATGAGCTGAAAGCTGAGAGTGCAGAGGTAAAGGCATTGGCCAGAGAGTGGGACAAGCTCAAAATCAGGGAGGATGGGACCTTGTTCAGAGTAACTGCAACCCAAAAACAATTGCTTCTCCCTTCGATATACCACCCCCTTGTATTGGATGAACTGCACAAACAAATGGGCCACTTGGGCTCAGAGAGAACACTAAAGTTGGTAAGGGACCGTTTTTATTGGCCCAAAATGCAAAGAGACATTGAACACTTTGTCATGAATGTATGCGAGTGTCTGAAGAAGAGAAAACCAAACAGGCAAGCGCGTGCACCGATGCAGAATATCGTAACCACTCACCCCTTTCAGCTAGTGTCAGTTGATCTTCTCCATCTGGAGCAATGTAAGGGTGGTTGCGAGTATATTCTAGTGGTCATGGACCATTATACACGCTTTGCACAGGCATATGCAACGGCCAACAAATCAGCAAAGACTGTGGCAGAAAGATTGTTCAATGACTTTTGCCTTCGATTTGGTTTCCCAGAAAAGCTCCACCACGATTTAGGGAGAGAATTTGAAAACAAGCTGTTAAGTCACCTGAAGGAGTTGTCCGGTGTAAAGGGATCTCACACAACTCCATATCATCCCCAAGGGAACGGCAAACCGAACGATTCAATAGGACTCTCCTCTCTATGCTGAGAACCCTTACCGAAGAGCAAAAATTGGACCTGAAAACACACCTTCCCAAAGTAGTACATGCCTACAACTGTACTGCTAATGAGGCCACTGGTTATTCACCATTCTTCTTACTTTTTGGTAGATTACCAAGGCTTCCGGTGGACCTTCTATTTGGCATTGAGCAGGAAGAAAGCCCGGGCTCCTACCAAGACTATGTAGGAAAATGGAGAAGCAGGATGATTGAGGCTTACAACATCGCCTCCAGGAATGCAGTTAAGTCAGCCGATAGAGGTAAAAGACAGTACGACAGGAAAATCTATGGTCCACCACTTCAGGTGGGCAGCCGTGTTCTTGTCAGAAATGTCGTTGAGAAGGGAGGTCCGGGAAAGATCCGCTCATATTGGGAAGACAAGATTTACGTCATCAAACACCAAAAGGGTGAGGACAGTCCAGTTTTTGAGTTAGAGCCAGAAAATGGCACAGGCAGAACAAGGATCTTACACAGGAATTTGTTATTGCCCTGTGACTTTCTTCCACTAACTCCCCAGGAAAATAAGAGGGTGAAAAAGAAAAAAACAAAACAAAGACACTTTGATGAAAATGGGACAGCAAAGGCACAACAGATGCAGCAGGTGGAAAGTGAGGTGGATCTAGATGAGGACTTATTGGATGCTGCCACATGGTCTGTCCATGAGCCGCACGGCTTGCGTTTGCTGGACCCCACTGCAGTAGAATTTGTCCCACAGATCGCGAGGGATGCTTCCGTGCAGGAAGAGAGTTCCGAACAAGCTGAGGAGGAGGAACGGGTCGAGATAGTCCCTTCTCCATCTGGTAGGGAAGTTGAGTACACTGCAAATGCAGGTGATATATCCGAGGAGCCGGAGTCCGAAGACGCAAGAGCGGCAGAGCAGAGAAGGTGGTACTCAAAAAGGGAAAGACAGAAACCACAAATTTTAACTTACAATACGCTGGGTCAACCGACTTTCACAGAGAGGACAGTAGCTACTAAATGTTTAGATGTTAGGGGTTTCTGGCGACCTCGGTGTTGAATGCTTATGTTTAAATATATGATTTGGGACGTCATAGTTAGCTGTTTATTTGAATTATACCACCGATGTATTTCATCGTTCATTGATGGAAGGTGGCAAATACAGCCAAATATGAAGATGTAGGAACCGGACAAACGTGGTTGTAACATGAACATGGACAAATGCCACATGTGTATGCAGGTCTTATAATTGGTTGTTGAAAATGTTGGGTGGTTGAATGCTTACACTGAATTTTTCAGGAGTATACACAACTGTAATGTATATTCGTCAGGGTATGTGAAAAAAAAAAAACTTGCTTTAAACCGGTTTACCGGTCTATTCCGTACTATTTGGTCGGTAAATTGGTTACCTTGATGTGGTATTAGGTCAGGATGACACTGTTTTTTTAAGTGGGGGAGGGTGTGGGACTCTCGATGGGATCACCGGTGTTTGAGTGATGTTCTACTTATTTATTTTCTTTCTGTGTGTTCGCATTTGTCATGGTGATCGTTCTGGTGTTTTGTTAACTAGGCTGCATGTATTTTTTTGTGAATGCTGATTTCTCCGACTCCCCGAAAAGGCACCACCGCGATCGGTGAGGGGTGGAGAAAAACGAGAGAAAAGAGAGGTGCGGACAGGTGAAAGAGGCGGTTGTGTAGAAGTGGAAGACGAATAAAACCACCCTGGGAAACTCAAAACTTGTCCCTCGTCGTGACTCGGACCCGTAACATATAACATAAATAACAATTGTATTGAAACATCCGTGTCACTCCATATCATTAAATCCATCGAAAACTTGTGTCACTTAAAAAAAACGGCGCTGCTGACTCCGGAAGTACATGCGGCGCTGACGTCGGACTCAACGTCAGTTGCAGTTCCACTTATTCCACAGGCCTATATAACTATATATAAACTATATATCAAATAAGTATAACAAAAATAACAACTTTAGCAAACCATCCGTGTCACTACAAATCATTATATCCATCGAAATCTTCGTCCTCCGTGTCACTTATAAACAACGCTGCGCTGACTCCGGAAGTATATGCGGCGCTGAGGTCAGACTCATTGTCAGTGGCGACTCCAATTATTCCACTGGCCTAGTGCGCCCTCATGTGGTTTAAAGTGAAAATAACATGTGAAGTGATCAATTATATATATATAAGTAAGTAATGTGTTAATGATCAAGTAATAATGTGTTAATAATTTCACGTATAAGTCGCTCCTGATTATAAGACGCACCCCTGGCCAAACAATGAAGAAAACTGCGACTTATATTCCAGAAAATACGGTAATTTCTACAGAGCTATTCTGCCTGTCCAAATTCGCCAAGGTTTACGTGGCCACAGAGGCAGAGCTTCGGAGGCCGCATAAGCCACGGAGGCAGAGCTCGGAGCGTCCTCCAAAGCCAGTATGAAGGCTTTCTGACGCAGCCTGTGAATTTGGAAATAGAAAGTCACCCAAAAACAAAATGAGTAAGAAATGATGGTGTCCTATCATGTGAGGAAACTACAGCATAAATACAGCCTCAACTGGTACAGTACAGTCCCCTTCAATAGGCAACTTTGACAAAGTCAAAGGAACTGGAAAACTAGTTTTAAACAATGCTGATTTCAATGTAAACTGTATTTTTCCACTGTCGTCACTTGCAGCAAAAATGACAAAAAAAATTATGACCCTTTCCGAAATGAACACTGCTGTTAAATATAAATACTCTTGTACTTATAAACACAGTAAAGTGAATCCAATCCACACACTAAGTCTGACATCCTGACACATCACAACTGGGGACATTTCCAAAGTAAAATCATGCAGAGTTATTCCTTTTCTGGGTCAGTGGGGGAAACCCCAAGGAAAAGCAGAAGAGAAACTTAAAAAAAGTAAGAGTGAGAAACTGAGAGGATGGAAACGAATGAATTAGATTTTGAAAACTACAGAAAAAATGCATCTGGGGAGAAAAAGAGTAGACGGCTGTAATGCAGGACTTTTAACCTGTAAGGAATAGTCTGTATACATGAATACCCTGGAGTCCTCTGAAACACATATGTACGAAAAGGCATGGCCTGTGGTGTGCTGTGTTCCATAGAGCGTAAGGACAGGTGTGTATTCAAGCGAAACCTTTCTCTGTGTCACTGTCAGTGCAAGTGTGTGTATATGTGTACATCAGTGAATGTTTGTGTTTGGCAATGTTTATTTTTATTTTGTACATTGTAAATCTGCACTCAACATTATATGAAAACCTTCTTCTGCCATAAACAAAGGGTATTATTTTTATGAACGGAATCTCAGTTACATGCAACTCAAATGATTTCAGAGTGTCATTTTATAAGTAGAACAAAATCAATTCCACGAAGCATGTCTAAAAGCGTTGACATAGGCTATGTTTGGACACTCATTTAAACCCTTCTCCTAAATCAATTCTCTGAGAACACAACTCTTGATCCACAGGTTTAATTGGACAATAAAAGGTGAAACTGGGTTCAGTTCAAGGCATAATAACTTTCACTTCAAATATTGCATTAAAAATAAAACATTCATGTTGCTTTAAATACGGGTAAAACTTAACTTTACTAACTTAACTCCCACTATTTTTATGATTTTAAAATCATAACTCAAATGACAACTTTATAACTGCCATCATTATGAGCTAACAGCCTTATTAATATGGTTATTGATAGCATAAATAGCTGCATTCAATTTTACCAATATTTATAGCAAAAATACCATCCATCCATCCATCCATCCTCTATACCGCTTGTCCTCATGGGGAGCGCGGGCGTGTTGGAGCCTATCCCAGCAGTCATCGGGCAGTAGGCGGGGGACACCCTGAAACGGTTACCAGCCGATCGCAGGGTACACAGAGACGAACAACCATCCGCACTCGCACTCACACCTAGGGACAATTTGGAGTGCTCAATCGGCCTACCAAGCATGTTTTTGGGCACAAAGGTCCAAAATAAATGAAATTCAAACTAAATCTATTGGAACAGCAAATGACTGCTTTAATTGGATTCCTTTTGTTTTCGAGTTTTCTAATTCGTCAGGGCTTTTTGATTATTTTAGATCTACACACACCACACACACACGCATACACACACGCATACACACACGCACACACGCACACACACACACGCACACACACACACACACACACTCCCCACACACACACTTCATACAATAATCACACACACAAGAATCACATTCACACACAATCAAAGACTCATCCATGTACACTACCCACACCTGCTCTAACATCCTTATGACCAAACTTGTGCCTATACAGTCACGTCTCGTCCCCAGCCGTTCCATTATGTGTCTGTTGTCATGGTTTCTGTCTGTGTGCTTGCCCCTCCCCTCCTGTGTGCCCATGATTAGTTTGATTCTTCTCACCTGGCTCTTGTTACCTGTCGTGTATATAAGTCCTGTCTGCCCCTCACACCCCGTCGGATCATTGTTGTCTTGATGTCTTTTTGGTTCCTGTCTTTATCGAGTCTGTTTCTGTTTGCCATCCCTGTCGGTCTGTCATGTTATTAGTTTGCTAGTTCCCGTCTGTTTCCATTGATGCTTCGTTCCACTTCCTTTTTCCTTCAATAGATCCTGGTCCAAGATGCATTTGGTCGCCCTGCTCCATTCCGATCCATGATAGAATGATCCGACCACTTCAGCGACCAGCGCCTGGACCAACCTCCCCCATCAGCTCCCGCTGCGACGCCCGATCCATGTCCGTCGTCCGAGCATGTTCCAGCGCCATTGGTTTCAAAGTCAAAGTCAAAGTCTGCTTTATTGTAAACGTCTTCACATGCCGAGACACACAAAGAGATTGAAATTACGTTTTCCCTATCCCACGGTGACAAGACATATTACACGATAGACATACAAGTAAACGACGCAATATAAAAAACAAGAAGGGACAAACAATAAATAATAAGAGTAATAATAAATAAACAGATAACACAACAAATAAGAGCCAGTGTGCATACAGACAGTAAAAGTACAGGACGCTACGCAGAACGGGGAAGCGAGTTCAGGATCCTGTCAGCCTGGAGTATGAAGCTGTTTGAGAGTCTGGTGGTGCGGGAGCGCAGGCTTCTGTACCTCTTCCCAGAGGGCAGAAGCTCGAACAAAGAGTGAGTGGGGTGACTCACATCACTCACAATCGTGGCCGCCTTGCGGGTGAGATGGGAGGTGTAAATGTCCTTCAAGGAGGGGAGCGAAGCACCAATAATCTTACCAGCCGTGTTCACTATGCGCTGCAGGGCCTTCAAGTTGTAGTCAGTGCAGCCGCCACCCCAAACAGCAATACAGCTGGAGAGGACGCTCTCAATGGTGCCGCGGTAAAATGTAGTCATGACGGCCGGAGGAGCGCTCGCTCGCCTGAGTTTCCGCAGGAAGTACAGGCGGCACCGGGCTTTCTTTGTCAGTGATGCGGTGTTGGTGGACCAGGAGAGATCCTCACTGATGTGCACCCCCAGGAACTTGGCGCTGCTCACTCTCTCCACCACAGCACCGTCGATGGTCAGCGGCAGGTGTTGGGTGTGACCCTTCCGGAAGTCCACAACAATCTCCTTGGTCTTGTCGACGTTCAGCAGGAGGTTGTTGTCCCTGCACCACGTGGTCAGAAGGTCAACCTCCAGCCTGTATTGAGTCTCGTCTCCCTTGGTGATGAGACCCACCAGAGTCGTGTCGTCAGCAAACTTCACTATACGGTTGTCGCTGTAGGTTGCAGTGCAGTCATGCGTCAGGAGGGTGAAGAAGAGCGGACTGAGCACACAGCCTTGGGGGCCCCCCGTGCTCAGCGTGATGCTGGCAGAGATTTTGTCACCAACACGTACTACCTGTGGCCTCTGACAGAGGAAGTCCAGTAGCCAGTTGCAGAGGTAGGTACTGAGGCCCAGCGTGTCAAGTTTGCCGATGAGGCGTTGTGGCACAATGGTGTTGAAGGAGAACTGAAGTCTACAAACAGCAATCTCACATACGAGTCCCCTCTCTCCAGGTGGGTGAGGGCCGAGTGGAGGGCAGAGCAGATGGCATCCTCAGAGGACGGTTTGGCTCGGTACGCAAACTGGAAGGGGTCAATGGTGGGGGGGAGAACGGATCGGATGTGCTCCATGACAAGCCGCTCAAAGCAATTCATGATGATGGGCGTAAGTGCCACGGGGCGGTAGTCATTGAAGCAGGACGGAGCGGGTTTCTTCGGCACAGGTACGATGGTGGCAGCTTTGAAACATGACGGGCTGATGGCCTGCTGCAGGGATGTGTTAAAGATGTCTGTGAAGACATCCGTCAGCTCACCAGCGCAGTCCTTCAGCGCTCGACCCGGGATGTTGTCAGGGCCCTCCGCCTTACGGATGTTGATAGCGGCAAGCGCCCTCCTCACGCTGTCGGCGGAGAGGCACAGGGGCAGCTCGTGTGAAGGGGGAGTGGCCTTCAGCGGGCAAGTGCTGTTCTGAGCGTCGAAGCGAGCAAAGAAGCGGTTGAGGTCATTGAGCAGACGGACGTCGCCTTCACAGCTCTGCGGCGCGGGCTTGTAATCCGTGATGGTCTGAATGCCCTGCCAAAGGCTCCGTGCGTCCCTGCTGTCCTTGAAGTGGGCGGTAATTTTGCACGAGAACGCCCTCTTTGCATCTTTGATCCCCCGGGACAGGTCAGCCCTCGCAGTCCTCAAGCCAGCCTCATCCCCCGCTCTAAAGGCTTTGTCCCTGGCCCTCAGCAGCCTGAAGACAGCCCCCGTCAGCCATGGCTTCCTGTTAGCCCGAGTGACGATGGATTTTGAGTGAGTCACATCATCAATGCACTTCCTGATGTAGAAGGAAACAGAGTCAGTATACTCCTCAATGTCTGTCCGATCGTCATAAGTGGCAGCCCTCCTAAACATGTCCCAGTCAGTAGAACCAAAGCAGTCACGCAGTGTATCAGAGGCACCCTCAGGCCACACCCGTACCTGCTTGCGAACTGGCCTGGGTGCTCTCACCATTTGTCTGTATGCGGGCAAAAGCATAACAGTGATATGGTCAGAAAGTCCAAGATGGGGGAGGGGGGCGGCTTTGAAAGCTCCTTTATGCGAAGAGTAGACCAGGTCCAGGAAGCTGTCGCCACGCGTAGGAAAATTAACATGCTGGTGAAGCCTCGGAAAAACAGACTTCAGGTTAGCATGATTAAAATCCCCAGCGAAGATGGTGAAACCGTCAGGGTGCGCTGTCTCTTGTTCACTGACAGCCTGGTACAGTTAACTAAGAGCCGCGATCCTGTCCCCTTCGATGTTGGAAGGCGGGATGTAAACCGCGATGAGCAGAATCGCGGTAAATTCCCTTGGCAGGTAAAAAGGACGGCACTTAATGATCACGAACTCCGCCAGTGGCGAGCAGTGCTTGCATACCACTACAGAGTCCCAGCACCATTCGTCACGGATGTAGACGCATATTCCACCTCCACGAGATTTCCCCCTTTGTGCTTCTGGCGCCAGGGGCTCCGCGGCCGCCGTCGGACTTCACTCCAGCGACGTCGGACCCGCGGCCGCCATTGGTGTGCCTCCCGGTGCCATCAGACTCGCGGGCACCATTGGGCTCCACCCCAGCGTCGCAGGACCCGCGGGCGTCACCAGACGTCAAGCCAGCTGCGCCGGACCCGCGATTATCCCTGGCCCCGCTCCCACTGCTGCGGCTCGCGGTGGCTCTTGCCGCTGCGCATTGCTCCGCCTTCCGAATGCCGCTGATCGCGGTCCGGACTTCAAAACGCCACCGATTGTGGCTCTGACTTTTCGTATGCCGATTTCACGTATTGGTTCACGTCCCCAAGTTGCCGCCGATTGCGGTTCACGTCCCCGAGTTGCCGCCGATTGCGGTTCATGTCACTAGAGTTGCCGCTGATTGCGGTTCGTGTTCCAGAGTTGCTGCCGATTGCGGTTCGTGTTCCAGAGTTCCCGTCTGTTTCCCTTGATGCTTCGTTCCACTTTCCTTTTCCCTCAATAAATCCTGGTCCAAGCTGCATTTGGTCGCCCTGCTCCATTCCGATCCGTGACACATACCCTTTTGACAGGTTGCCTGTATGCCCCTATGAGCCTCAGTACCTGTTACTTTTTTGCCAATAATTCAGTAAAGCAATCAAAACTGAACCATGTTATGACCGACACTCGGGGGTAAAAAGAGCATAACCATCAGAGCCAACCCCCTCCCTATACCAGGGGTCCCCAACCCCCGGTCCGGGCACCGGTACTGGTCCGTGGGTCACTTGGTACCGGGCCGTTAAGCCGCACAGAAAAAAAAAATTTTTTATCGACGATCAATTAATTCAGGTCAAGATGCTCGTCCCGGTCACGTGACCTGTTTCCCCAGTCGAGCCCGCAATGCTAGCAAAAATGAGTGAGAATTTAGTTTGAAAAATATAAAAAAAATGGCGATTCTCCCCCAATTACATCCGTCGGTTCAGCTCAAGACGCTCGATTCGGTCACGTGACATGTCACCGCCGTCGAGCCCGCGAAGCAAGCAAATATGAGCAAGAAACAGATGTTTTGAAAGCTTCTTCGGAAAGTGAAAAAAGCCCAATGAGGAGCCGGAAGAAGAAGAGGCTACGACTTCTAAGAAAAGGAAAGCTGCATTTAAAAGAACATTTCTGGAGTCCTCCTTAAAATATGGATTTATCGCTACAGGTGACTCTGACGCACCAAGCCCACTCTGCATAATATGTGGCGACAGGCTAGCTAACGAGGCAATGAAGCCTTCAAAAACTGCTTCGGCACATGGAGACCAAGCATCCTGTATTAAAAGACAAACCTTAACCACTTCGGGTGTCATTGTCTCCGATTACGCCTAGATGGGACCGGGTCGTTTCTGAGAAACAAGCTCAGTGCTCCCTCCCACTAATTCAGTGAAATGGTGAGTTTATATATTTATTATAAATGTATTATTTATTTATATAAATGTATTATTTATTGATATAAAGGCCGGTCCGCGGAAATATTTCTAACACGTAACTGGTCCGTGGCGCAAAAGAGGTTGGGGACCACTGCCCTATACAGTCCTCAGGCTCCCCACAATAGTGTTAGCAGTTTACATTATTTTATTGCAGTGTTTTTCCTTATTCAGATTTGTTTTAAGACTACAGTTACAGTTAGACTTCACTTTGATGGTTAATGTAGTTAATGCAATTTTGTTGTTTTATCACAGTAGATTGGTTTATTTACATTTCGAAAACCAGAAGCCATTCAGTTACAAATGTGATTACTGAGCTTTAGTTTACATATTTAAATGTTCAGATATTAAGATGTGATAGACAGTTTTTGCATGATTTGAATGATGCAAAATAACATGCTTTTTCTCTCGGATATATTGTTAAAATCATTTGTTTCAAATGTACTGTAATTATCCCATTCACGACCGGGTGAGAGACTGTTGCCAACGGATCAGTGTGTAAGTGTATTATAGAAAGAAATGTGTTAATTACCCAAACCATGTGTAGTAACCTGCTGGCCGATGTTAAATCGCAGGAAAAGTCTCACACGGTCCCTCTGCCTTAGGCGACCAGAATGCTATCAATAAGAAAATATAAATAAAGCCACGATCCGTTCCGAATGAAGTAGGACACGTCCAATGGTACAGCCATGTTGGCAGGAGAGCCCTTACACCTTGAAATGGCTCTCCCATCCTGGCACACAGCGGTGATGTCCAAAGCTCCCATCCAGTTCCCTCCTGGAGAGCTGTTGTCGTGAGTGCATCCGTGGGTCTTGTTTTCTTGGATGAAACACGTGTAGTCCATTCCAGGTAGCGTCCTGGTTTAGGCCACGTGGCATCTGTCGTCCTCCAACAGTCACATTGGGATTAATCCAAAATAGTTTGATCACAGATTCATTCCTGCGAGTCCAGGGCGGTAGGGGTAGCGTCACTGACTGACAGTACGGTGTTGATATCAAACTCCTCCCATGGATGCCATACATTTCGCTTCAGTGACATTCATTGCTCTGGCCTCCAAGTGAACTTGTGTGGAGCAAGGGGAGTTTTTGGAAACACAGACATAACATCCCACCTGTGTGTGCGCTCTCACAGTGACCTTGAGTTTGAGTTTGAGTTTGAGTTTATTCACGCGATATCCAAGACATACAACATGGAACAACAAACAGTAATTCTGGATGCGTGAAAGGTCACCCCAAGCAAGCTATTTAAAGCTTTTAATAGGGGGCCTGGTTTCCCATAAGTATCAGATATTGGCCAGATATCCTTACATTTTGGACAACATACAGATATATAATAGACAACAATAATAAACACACAACAAAGTACAGCACACAACAACCATACGACAAGCAATAGACAACCTCAGTATTCTGGTTACTCTGGATTTGATGTAAAGTACATTTGCAATTTATAAATTAACAACTAATATATTAACAACAGGACACAGGTGTTCATGCAGTTTATAACCAGCACATTAAATATACATTGATAGGAGTTGATTTTTTAGATTTGCCTTAAAGATGGATATGGATTGCAACATTTTTAGTGTTTCATCAAGCTCATTCCAAATCTGTGGCCCTCTGCACACAATACTAAAGCTTGTAGATTTTAGTTTCCGTTTTTTCCCAAAGATTAGATTTCTATTCCTGGTGGTGTGGGTGTGGCTGGGAGTACAGATTGGGATGAGTTGACAGAGTTTGTGGTTTCGTTTATGGACAGTCTGATACATGACGCAAGCATTCTGGAAATAGTTATATTCAACAAGCCTCAGAAGATTGTGTTGGTGAAAGATTGTTTTAGTGGGGGCGTTAAACTCAGACCATGTTATGGCGCGTATGACCTTTTTCTGAAGTATCTCCAGCTTTTTTAGATGGGTTGGAAATGTGTTACACCATATAATATTGCAGTATTTTAAATGAGGTTCAAATAAGGATTTGTATAGAATAAGAAGTGCAGTGAGTGGGAGATAATGTCTCAATTTGAAGAATAAACCCACATATTTAGACAGTTTGCTTGTGAGATCATCAATATGTGTTTTAAAGTTCAAGAATTCGTCAATGTGGATCCCCAGGAATTTAGTAGAGCTGACTCTTTCAATGTTTTGTCCGTTAATTTCTATGCAAATTTGGTCAATGTCCTTTTTTTTATGGGACCGGAATACAATGTAGTATGTTTTATTGACATTTAGGGAGAGTTTATTGCATTTAAACCATGTATTTATTTTCGCTAACTCACTATTTATAATTTGTTCAAGTGTATTTGGATTTTTGTGGGAAAGAAACAAGTTTGTATCGTCAGCAAATAATACTTTATGTAGTATGGGTGAAGTATTAACAATGTCATTTATGTACAGGATGAACAGGAGCGGCCCTAAGATGGACCCTTGAGGAACTCCATAATTGATGGGCTTGTATGAAGATTTATGGTTGTTAATGGAGACATATTGATGTCTTCCAAACAGATAGCTGCGGAACCAGTCTAACGCCAGGCCTCTAATACCATAGTGTTGTAATTTATTTATAAGAATATCAATCGTAATGGTGTCAAAAGCTTTAGACAAGTCCAGAAAAATCCCAATACCATATTCGCCTCTATCGATTGCCCCGTAGATTTTATCAGTCAAGTCAAGTACTGCCATATATGTAGTGTTTTCCTTTCTGAAACCATACTGGGATGGGGCAATGATGTTTAGTTTGTTTAGATAGTTGTTAAGTTTATTGTAAACTACTCTTTCCAAAACCTTGGAAAGAGTAGGCAAGATTGATATTGGTCTGTAGTTGCTAAGATTGTTTTTATCTCCTGATTTAAAGACCGGTGTGATACGTGCTATTTTTGCTATTTGTGGCACTACTCCAGAGAGTATAGACAGATTGATGCAATATGTAAGAGGTGCAGTTATTATATTGGAGATGCTTTTCAGAATTTTACTTGAGATGCCATCTATTCCAGCTGAGTTTGAATTCTTCATATTCATGATTATTTCATACACTTCATTGCAGTTAGTTGGTTTCAGAAAGAAAGAGCCCAGGTAATTACCTGATAGATAGTCTTTAAACGAGGCATCCTGAGGCTGACTGATTTTACTGGATATGTTTCTACCGATAGAGACAAAGTAGTTATTGAAATCGTTGGCAAGACCATTATTTCTGATGATGTTGCCCATATTATGATCGTGGTCAGGGAATACAGGAGTTTTTTGGCTTCTGTTCAAGACCCCGTTCAGTACATTCCAAGATTTCTTGGAATCACCCTGTGATTCATTTATCAAGTCGGCAAAATGCTTACTCTTCCGCTTTCTGATAATATGTGTAAGTTTATTTCTATAATTAATATATGCATTTTTATTTTTATGGTTAGGTTCATTTATGTATCTTTTATATAATTTATTTTTATGCTTAATAGACTTTAATATGCCCTTAGTGATCCATGGATTTTGAGTAGTTTTTTTACATATGATTACTTTCTCAGGAATGGTTCTTTGAATAGAGTCGGATATTTCTTTGGTTAGAGTTTCAAATGCAGTATCAACATCACTACAGTCATATATTCCCGACCATGTCTTGGTCTGCAGGTCCTCACCTAGACGTCGTATGGTTTCTTCATTAAGTATTTTTAATCTTATTGAATGACGAGTAGGTGAGGGCTTAGCAGGGAGGTCAATGAATAATACAATAGGGAAATGATCAGAAATCTCAGAGAGTACAGTCCCAGAAGTAAGTGTGGCGTTTGTAAGATTTGTGATGAAATTATCAATAACTGATTTAGTTGAGTGAGTGACTCTGGTATAAGCATCTATTGTGGGAAAGAAGGATGAAGAGTGTAATGTGTTTATAAAGTCATTTTTGGCTGTATCATCCTTGGAAAGATCAACATTGAAGTCGCCAAGGAGGACACAGCTTTTGTTGTTATCATTTATAGAAAATAATGCTTCCTCCAGTTTGGACCTAAAGGTTTCGAAGTCAGCGTCTGGGGGACGATAGATTATACCAATCATGAGGTTTTGCCTGCTTTTCCCGCTTATTTCAACAAAAAGGGAGTCACTGTGGTTGTCTGCTATGATAATGTCATCACAAATCCTCACGTTGTATGTAGAAGAAATATATAGGCACACGCCACCGCCAGGTCTGCCACATCTGTTCTTAATCAACAACTTATAGCCATTTAGACTTAAGATGTCAGTGTATGAGCGATCATTCAGCCAAGTTTCACTGCAGCCAATTACGTCAAAGCTACAACCTGTGTTTGTAAGTAGAGTAACTAAATCATCATGATGTTTATTCAAGCTCCTGATGTTTAAATGCAAAAAGGAGCAGTTTTTTATATTTGTTAACTGTTTTAATTGTTCGGGAGTATACTGATTACAACTTATATTTCGATGATAGTCAATGCAATTTATCGCCTCGTCTCCTTCACTGTCCATTTCATTAAGTGCCATGCACAGGGTACCGAGTGGGATTTACTGAGATCCAACAACAAAGACACATACTTAAGACCATGGACATATACATACATTCATCCACCCCAAAACTGGCCTGACAGACGTACACACATACACCTACACACTCAAACACACAAGAATACTCTGTAGACATCACCCGCTGTATTGTCACAGAGCAGACAAATAGACAATTGCTTCGTCCTGCCCAGTCAGTAGTATTCAGGCCAGTTCCCAAGCCAAACTGAGAAAATATATGTATGAGGGAGGAAAAGAGAAAAGAGAAAAGAGGGGGGCGAGTGGTGAGATGGGGGGAAAAGAGAGAAATCAGTCATTCACCGTCTCCAGGTTCAGTGGTTGTCATGACGACAGGGACGCTGGTTTTGGTGACGTCATCATCACGCGCCTGTGTTTACAGTTATGGGGAGGCGGCATGTTTCAAGTTAGTAGACAGTTCTTCTTGGAGTTGAGAATTAATGTCTCCATCTCCTCCACTCAGCCAATAAGTTGTTTGGGGGTTCCTGTACAGTTTGCCGTCGATGTAAAGTTTGTCAATGAACAGTCGAGCGGTCTTTTTGGCTTTCTTTGCCTCGGCCATGATCGGGTGAAGCAGCCTCCGTCTATTCATGATCTCCGGAGGGAACTGGTCGCTGATGGAGTAGTTGGAGCCTTTGAGCTCTCTGCCCCTCGACATGACGGCAGACTTCATCTTTGAGTCAACGACTTTAGCCACAATGGGACGGGGCCTCCTCTGTTGGTCGGTCCTAATCCTCCCGAGGCGATGTACTCTGGAGAAGCGAACAGCTCCGACGTCCTCAGGCTTCATTTTCAATTCGTTGACAAGAAATGTTTTGACAAGTTCTTCTGATTTCCGGTGAGTTTCACCTTCACATACCGGTACCAAGCGTTGGTTTCGTATGGGTTTCTGGGGTCTCATGACCAGTCCTCAAAGTTCTCATCGTGTGACCATCGTTTCCCACGGTCAACATTATCACTTGGTCTGTTCAGATGTGTCCATAGACTATAGCATGCTCCAACCACAACGAAGCAGAGGATCCACCTGGCATGTGGAGCCCCGTTGCTACTAAGATGACAGGAACACCGAGACATACCCCCGCCTAGCGGAGTTGGGATCGTTGTTCGCGGACTTCACCACCGTCCCGAAATGAGGGGTCCAGCACTCCTTGTAGCTTGCATTGGCTAAGGTGAATCCAGCTGGGTCGTTCAGCGATCTTCACTGCGGAGGGGGGTAGTCAGCAAGACTTGGAATGGTCCCTCCCACCATGGCTGGCCCAGTTCTTTCTTTTGATGACCTTGATGTAGACCCAGTCTCCTGGATTGATGGGGTTGTCGACCTGTGAGGAGGAAAGATCAGGCGGCAGTAAATTTGCATTTGACACATCCTTCAGCCTGAGGGCCCTGATCATGCTACCTATGTTCTTCATCTGCTTTTTGCAACTCTTGTAGTCAATTGTAATGCCCTTTTTAACGAGGCAGATAGGAGTGTTTGAAAGAAGAGTTTGAGCACTTCCTAATGATTCCTCCTAACCAAAGACCGTTCATGACGGGCTTTCCCATTTATTGCCTCCTGTCTTAAAGGAGATTCCCTTATCCATGCCGTCTTCTTCCTAACACGTTCGCACCCACACAGGTTGTGCACATAAACGCACACACACCGAGCGCGCACCCAAGGCTCAGACAAACGACAACAGCCTGACACAACTTTACAGAGATTACGCACGAACACAGAACACAGACAAAGGGATTCTACACATCTCTCATGTAGCTTCTTTTGATAGAACCTCCTATTGGTAACTGTATAGCGGACTGTTCTGCATATAATCCCTTACTCAACTCCCTTGCTTCTACTTTTCCATGTCGGTGCAGTCGTAAGTGATCCCTATTGCAGTCATTGTCTTGTTAACTGTCGCCTTGTGCGACTCCTATGCATGATTGTGTGAAAGTCAAAAATTTAACGTATCCAACATTCTGACCACCCAAACTCCACTGTGGTGCAACGAACTCACTATTTTATTTAGTAGGTACATTGAGCAACCTAGCTTCCTCTTGACTGAATTCACTTTAGTCCAAATGTCCTATTCTAAAATTTATCTAACTCAATTTCTACTTATGCCTGATGAGCCAAAACATCAGATCTCGCTCTTGTTTCTCACCGTTTTAGCCTATTTGTTTTGTCCAATCTGTTCAATCTCTGACCATGATGCTTCTCTCTGTAGCTCTACGCATTATTATTTTTTTTATCAAATCTCCTCAGTTCTGTCAAACTCAGTGCACAATGAAGCTCCTGTCCACTTTGACTCAAGCCCCACCAAGTTTAGCCACGCCACAGCAAGGAGTGCGATCTGGCCGTCGGCCACTTCATGTCCATGTGTCTTCTGCTGCAAGTTGGTGTTCTTTTGTTGTTGCTTCAGAGCCAACCCATCCATCACTCTCGAATGAGTCCATTGTTCAAATGAGTCCATTTTCAACATTGTGAGTTCCTCCGCTTCTCACTGTCTTTTTTTTTTTTTTTTTTTCCGAGGATGTCGTCTTTTCTCCGGAGTGTACTTGTCCCCCTACAAGTACAACAACAGTCTTTCTTTGTCCTTGCCAAAGGTCAAAGGTGCCTCAAAGCCAGGCACCGTTTTGTAGACGTCCATGGCTGCAGGCAGAGTCTCGGGATCGAGTTTCAGGGATCCTGGCACTGAGAGTGACAGACTGGGACATCAAACTTGTAACCAAATGTAGCTGCTGCCATCAATTCGCTAGTAACGTTTGTTTACCAAACTTCAAATTCTCCTAGTAACAGCGATCTCGTCTTTATATTGTAAGTCCTGCAACTCATCCTATTTTTTTTTTTGCTACGTTCTGTCTATAGTTCCAATTTAATGAGACAGTACATTGTCTTCAGTATCATTATTCAAAAGTAACTCGAGGTCTGCGTTCCACATCTAGCCCTGATCTATGTCAAAGTCAAAGTCAGCTTTATTGTCAATCTCTCCACGTCACAACACACAAAGAGACCGAAATTACGTTTTTCTCTATCCCACGGTGACGAGACACATAACACGATAGACATACAAGTACGCGACACAATATAAAAACAAGAAGGCAAAAATTCAAACAATCAATAGTAAGAGTGATGAATAAATAATAAATAAACAGATAACACAATAAATAAGAGGAGCAAAACGGAGCCAGCAAGCATAGCGCAAAAGTAAAAAACATCATAAACAAAAAGGTCTTGACCTCTCAAACGTTATTACCTGTGTCATGCTTGCTCAAAAATGTGACTTAGAATATGGTGTTGTGAATTTCCAATCTCCCTGATCAAATTGGATCCCGCTTCTTAGTTCTTCTTTCTCATTTTCCTGTTAGCCTGCAATTGTCCAAATCAATAATGTTTTCTTTTAACTGTCTTTCTGTTGAACCTCTAAATCTCTTGTTGCTAACCTATCTGCACCAGGAAGGGTCTTAAAGAAAGGACCAACAGTTAACTCCCAATATCTCCTCATTATTTATGAGTTAGCCTCCCTTTCCTCACTCGGGTGCATATCTTGTCAGTTGTTAATGGAAACCAGATGTCTCGTGCCAATGAGACCATGGACCAAGGCCCAAACAATCCCGCACGAACCTGACCCGAAACATGACCCGGTCACACTTAGGCTTACTAGTGAGATATACATTGCATGATACCAGAATAGAATTTTACCACAGTATGACACTAAATGTATTAGAAAATCCATATGTCGTAAAGGTTTGTACTATTACTATCTTCCACTATCTGTCCTATTCACTCCCTCCTTCTGAGGCTTGGCAACGCCCATGCCTCACACCTTGACAAACGTTTTGGGAGAACGTGTTCTTTACTACATATGATTCCATCATTTAATTTGACTTTCTTTCCAAAACCGTTCTCAATTTCCCAGTTCACACATCTTCTGCATGTGTTACTGGTTCTCCAGTTTTTTCTCTAGTTAATCATTAATCCAAAAGCTATGTTCTTCATTTTAGCATTCAACTTACTCAAAACCACTCTTTCAGCAAAGTCGCTCTACTAATTTTCCATAGTAGTCGCCAACAGCTTCAACCATTCAACCTGTATTTTCCTATCATTCAAGGCAATCATTCATCAATGCTCATTTGCATCTCACACACGGTCTCCAAAAAGGAGTCTTTCCATCACATTGGTCTCAATTCATCCAAGCTCACCACACAACATTCATATACCATTTTCAACTCAAGGTTCCTGATAGAACAATCCACCAATCCAAAAAAAACTCAACTCATAAAAACTACTGGCAAATTAATCTGAATTTTTCTTTGCTTTTAGATTTAACGAACTCAATTTCTCAGATTTAGGTCACATATAGCAGTTTGTATAATTTTATAACACCATCAATCAATTATTCCTATTAAATGTAGCATTGCAATGTCTTAAATTCACAATTTTGCTTCTTCCAATTCCTGAAAGCATGTTCTGTCATTTTTTTTTTCAAATTTCTCATGAGGGCTCGACACTTAACATGCACTAGTGTGGATCCATTTCTGCTCGCAAACACATTTTTCTCTTTTCCTCTCATTTTTATCTTTCCAAATCGTTTCCGTTCTGCGGTGCAAATTGGATAGACCACAGTCTAGCAAATTTCTTTACACTAAAAGTTTAGCCAATCTTCATCATTTTAACACACATGCACAGCTCTCGCGCGCGTAGGGCAGGTCCCAGCACCAATGATTCGTCACAGGCTGGCCATTTCCTGTGGTCGATCATGAGCTGGTCCCTCCCACGTACACGAGGACAGTACATTCTAATTTTTCATTTATCTTCTAGAAGCAAGTTGCATTTATTTACCACTTGATTTGCAAATTTTAACTTTAGTGTACACACACAATTTGATCTCTGGTCATTTGTCATTGGGCATACAAACAGCATTGTCATACTTCTTGTAAGGACAGGAGCTCTATGAATGTTCCAATAATCTGACAATGACATGTTTTGCTGTCATATGGGCATCTATTCTTTCTTTCTCTGTATTAGCATGAGGGGTCAAAGGAGAGGAAGCTTGTCATGCTGTAAATGTGACCTTTCCTCTGCCTCTTCCTCTGCCCCTTGACTGGCACCGCTTTTTTTTTTTTTTCTTTTCTTCTAAAACACTCTCTTGACCAGTGTCCACGTTTCCCACAGTTCCAACAGTTGTCAGAATCTGATGGGGGTTTTGAATTATATGGTGGCCTTCGGCCTTGTTGGTCTCTCACTCTTCCTCTCCCCTTTGGGAACTTTGGAAGAAGATCGTTGTATCTTCATTTAGATCATTATCATCATCTAGATGAAATACATCAGAACATTTGCCTTTTTGGATAACTTTTTCAGCATGCCTGTCCCACTGCATAGTTGTTGTATACAAGTTTTGCACACGAGCGGAATGCCTCTCTTGCTCTTCTGCTTGAGCTGCGGCTGGAGCCGTGGCCGGGACAGTGCGCCTGCGCACTGTGGCCTCATTGTCTTCCGGCCTGACAAACATAGTCGCAGCACTTTTCAACTTTCTGTCTTTTGTCTTTTGGATTTATTCTCTTCTCTCTTGTGAAGCTTTCAACCACAGACTAGCACAATTCAACTCTCTCTCTTTTCTTTTTCCACTTCAGCATGTATTACATACAATCAAGAAATCTACTCGCCATGAACTCATCTCCTTCAAGAGCTAGAGATTTATCGTTCCTTTTTCTCATCTTAATTTTAGTTTTTCCCAGTGTTTTTTTTTTTTTTTCAATCTCTTTTTATTTTCTTTGAGGATCCTCAATGCAGGTTTAAATTGACCTTCTAACAAATTACTAGCCTGTGTTATTGCCGTCGATCAATGCTAGAACTGCTTTTTGGTCAATTTATCCTACCAGTCACACATTCAACCACACAAATTTCTTATCCCTGCCTACGCGAAGTCCTCTTTTAAAAATAAAAGAGCTGCTTCATCCGGATGGGGGACTCTACAACACCCCTTCCTTCCCTGGGAACTGAAGACAACTGTCCAGTTACCCAGCCCTGCCAACGCGAAGTTGTCCCCTTAGAACAGTGGTTGTCAAATGAGGGTACACGGAGGTACGTGAGATTTTACAAAAATATATAAAACAGTTTGAAAACCACTGCTCCAGAAGAGCCACTTCATCCAGAGGGGGACTCTACAACACCCCCTCCTTCCACAAGACTTCTTATCTTCTGTCTTGCCTATTTTTATTCCTCTGCACTTTTACTTTTACGCGTTTCACAGCTCGAACAAATCAAAGCCGTATCTCATAGCTCGGACAAACCAAAGCCGTACCTCATAGCTCGGACAAACCAAAGCCGTATCTCATAGCTCGGACAAACCAAAGCCGTATCAGCGTTTTTTTTAAATTTATTTTTTATTTTTATTTTTTAATTTACGTGTCTCCTGGTTCGTTGCATTGCCGGGTCCCGTCAAACCACCTCTGTCAGACGAAGGCAGACCTAAGATGCTGGCCCAGCGAAGAAGTTCTCTTCCCAGGACTTTCTTTTCCAGGTCCTCCTAATGGACGCTGGCTTGTCGACAATGCAGCACGTCTTCCTCCGTCAGCCAGATGGCGGGTATGAGGGTCCCGGGTTTCGGCACCAAAATGTTAGAGTGGTGCTCACTCTAACTTATTTTGCAAGAACCACACGGAGACAAGTTAGTCGTTTTGGGCACCTGCAGGCGGAGAGTTCACTCGTCGCTGTGTTTACAGCGATGGTCGAATGAAGTCTGACTCTCGCTTCCCACAAGAGCATCTTGATTAACAGAAAAAGGGTGGGGGTGATAGTAGACTGAATAGACAAGTTAAAAAGCCCTTGACCTCTAGATTAGCAGAGCAGGGGGTGTTTTACGACATTGTGTAGGATGGAACAAGCTAGGTTATTTATTACTGGTTACATACATTCCAACATAATCATAGATCAAGATAGTTTGGAAAACCCTGACAGGTTGTTTCCACAAAAAAAAAAGAAAAGAAAAGCCGTATCAGTGTGTGTGTGTGGGGGGATTTTTTGAACGATTCGTTTGAACAAATCTTTTGAGTGATTCTAAAGATTCAGTTCACCTAAAAGAACTGGAATGCACATCACTACTGGTTGGCCACCCCTGTACTCGACGTTTAAATAAGTTCGAATAAAAGTTGAAAACAAAGAAAAACAGAAATTTGACCAGTATAACATATGATTTGAATACAGCAATACCGTTTGAATAACAATTTGTATTAATTGTTTTGAATACAGCAATGTTTTTTTTAAATACATATATGTTTTAACAGTTGATTGGATACAACAACTGATTTCAATACAGTTTAATCAATTTCGAGAAGGTTGGAGTCACAACCCCAAAAACATCGTCCCCACCGACAGGCGGCACTTGCGCTGACCAATCACGCAACTGTCGCTTGACCATTTTCTTATTGAGTTCAGACATCTCAAGAAACAGTGTTGCCATCATTTGGCCTCTCTGCTCTCAGCCCTCAGGTTACTTTCCAAGGCTGGAATCTGTTCCTTTCAGCTCATTTTGCAGGTGCAACCACATGAAGGACAACGTCAAGTGGAGATAGTCTGGTCGATCTCACTGACCCAGTTTAGGAGTTCCAAAGCTTATGATACAGTCAGGGAAGTGCCTGTTCCTGCCGCTAGGAGATCTACTCCGGAAGCGCCCGGAGACTGTACAAGACTGTAACTCCCTCTCGTTTATGTATTATTCAACGGTGTTGAAGAGTTTTATAATAACATTTGCACACATCAGCAGCACAGGCACCAGCCTCTATTGTAGACATAATACAAGGGATTTTTGTTCACTGATAGCAAGTGTTCAAATATCAACAGTCCTCTGTGCTCAAGGTTATTTTGTCTGTTTCAAAATGGAAAATAATTTTTTTGGCGAGCTCAAGGAAGAGAGACAAAACCAAGGGACCCCTAATTAGCACTACAAGGACCAGCTGAAGAAACAGCTCTCCCTTGCAGGCATTCAGCATCAGTCATGGCAGCATCTAGCTTCATGAAAAACTGCCCCAAAAGAGCTATCAATTGGCACCAAAATTTACACGGACATCTCTGTCACGTGTCTGCTCCTCCAGCACCCTGGTCAGCTCCATTTCCTCTCCACGCCCCATTCCTCAGTTACGTCTGCTGTCCACAGCCACGCCCTGCACAATCAGCGCTCATTGTCTACCACCTGTTACTCGTCAACTCGCCTACTTAAGCGCAACTCTTCAGCCACACCATTGTCAGTCCATCCTGTGATGCTACCTGATCCTGCTCTCGCCTGTTGATTCCCGTTGCCGTTAATCTTGCTTGCCTGCCCGACTGACTGACCGTTCCTGAACGCCACCCGCCCTGACCTATTGCTTGTTTCTTCTGTCGATCCCGTTCCAGCGCCTGTGATCTCGGCCTGTCGGCGCAGGTTTCCTGCTGCACCTGCGCTGCTGGCGCATCGGTCTCAATGACCCACGATCGTCCAGAATGTCAGACTCATCTGTGGCAGACGAAGGGTCCGAGCTGATCGGACTGATCCGGGACAGTGACGAGACTGCGTACAGACAGGAGGTGTAGCGGCTGGTTCAATGGAGCAGTCAAGACCAACTACAGCTGAACCCGCTCAAGACCGTGGAGATGACAATGGACTTTAGGAGAGACCCTTCACCACTTACACCCCTCAACATCCTCAGTAATGCTATTCCCACCACAGACACCTGGGATCCACAATCTCCCGGGACCTGAAATGGACCGGACACCGACTCTATCGGGAAGAAAGCCCAGCAGAGGTTGTACATACTGAGACAGCTAAGGAACTTTAACCTGCCACAGGAGCTGCTGAAGACCTTCTATACTGCCATCATCCAGTCTATCCTCTGCACCTCCATCACTGTCTGGTTTGGATCCGACACAAGACAAGCACAGACTGCAATGGACAATCAGGTCTGCAGAAAAGATAATCGGGACCAACCTCCCATCTGTCTCACAGCTTGTGTAGAAAAAGACAGTCTTCTTCTCTGTCTACTCTATTGCAGCATTGCTGCCACCACGTGGTCACAAACTGCATTGTAACTGCGCTTAACGTATCTTTGGTGTCTTCAGTTGGTGGCCTATGTGCCGTCCCGAGGCCTTTGTGGCCCACAGGTGCAAAACTGAAAGTGTTTTACGGCCCTTAAGGTGACGCCGACGGCCGACTCTGTGTTTCAGCCGGGAGACATCGAAATCATGCAGGTCACCAGACCTCGGAAACCGTAGTAGTTTTTGTGTGGCAGGGTTCCTGCCTCCTTCCTCATAGTTTTTTTGTGCCAGTAAAAGCGATAGACACCATCAGGCAGCAACAACGGTCGGAGGGTCGAAAAGGGATCCAGTGCTCCAGTGGTCCAATTCAATCCCCCAACTAGACACTTCTAGCCGTTTAAGAAAGCTGTCTGGGTGTTCGGAGGTGTGTGTGTGTGTTCCTATACCTGTTCGTTCTGGGCCTAGGTAACAAGTACCGCCGGCCAGACGGCAGGACCCTGTCGTGGTAGGCCAGCGGGTGGACAGGGTCGGACAGAATTTCCCGAGCTTTCCGAGTGCCCCTGGCTCTATACAGCCCAAAAAGCTCCATGAAATTTGTTCCAGAAATGTGGTCACACATCCTCACTACCTAATCTATTTTTATTTTTGGCTGTGAGGGACCCAACAGATAAAAGAGAAGGTTAAAATGGACACAATAAAACAAGAATAAAATACCTTCATAAAAGATGTACCTACATCGAAAACTCTCAACTTACGGCAAAAGTACATGTGTTGATGGGCCTTTGTGCAAATAGCATCCGTGTTTGCCTGAGAGGTTGTTATCAATAACATTTGATGTTTTACACCATTATTGTGAATTTGTTGTTGCTCAGTGAATATTGGATGATTTATTGTTATTTTGTTTTTACTTCATTTGCTCTATGGCACCCCGCTAGTAGTTTTCAGTTTTTTTAATTTATTCATTTCTTTATAGAGTCATGGATCTTGGACATATACTTTTTGTCAGTGGATAAAGTCAATGATGTTAAAAGAAACACACACAGAAGTGGGCAGAGACAGCCAAGTCAACAACAGATGATACACCAGTACAGCAAGGATCCCAAACTCAATTTATGTGGGGGCTGCTAGACATAGAGTCTGGATGTGTCTGGCCTGCATCAAGTGTTCCAGAATTTTTTTTTTCAAAACTGTAGAAAAAGTACAAGCAATCCAATCTGCATTAATAACAGTTCAGAACATTAACAGTTCTTCATAACATGAACAAGATTGGTGATCCCGTCCTCTCTCTCATCACCTGGTACTTTGCATAATCCTTTGCCTTTCTGGTTGAGTAATGACATCGTGATTTCCATGTGAACAAAAAAAACAAACAATTTGGGACTAATTCACAAAGTATGAACCGTAAACGCTGATAGCACCTTCAGTTACACTTCATTTGAACACACAATTTGATTCACCTAAGCATCCTATTGGGCTAATTATATACCAACCAACACAAGTACAGTGACAAAGTTTGACAGCTAAGTGCAGTTTGCTCCTGATTTTCCCTTAGTTCCAATAAGCCACCCATGCCATAGTTTAGTATGTGCTGGCTTTGCACCAAGAACACAATCGCAGAACAATGGAGTTACAAAGATGACATTTAGAGACCGATTTCCGTCATGATTGAGGGGGTAATTGTCAGAAAACTGTCACCAAAAATAACATGCACATCTCTGCTCATGCTCACATAAATCTCTGAAAATATGGACGGAAATTTGCTAACTTATATATTGCAGCATTCACACGTGACATGCAAAAGATATCTGAGCCAAGCTGTATTTTGTCACTGGGTGTGAGTGGTGGCATATTTAGGACGACACGTCTTGTACATGGAGGATCATTACCTCACATTGATCAGATGTTGCAGGTTACAGTCCGTCTGCTTGGGCTAAATGGGGTCCCTACGGATGAGGCCCTACAGACAGTGGGCGATCTGTGCGTAGGGAGGGGCATCTTAGCTTGTCATGATGATGGCTTCTCCATACTACTGCTGCCATGATCAGCCTTCGACAGAAGAGTGCCAAGTTTTCACCAGCTTTTTGTTGACATTGTTTGTTTCACTCAAACTGCATGTGGCTATTAGCGCTTGTGATAATGAATTAGATGTTATCAATGAGGCTCATTTGAATAGAAGTGGGCAATTTCTCCTCCAAATATATGCACAATACCTCATTTAAATACTCTCAAATAAAAGTGGCGCACTGAGACACATTCTGCTTGGCAGTGCAGTTAGTGAAGCATTTCACCATCTGTGCGTGCTTTGTGAATTAAGTGAATCTGTTTGCTCCATTTTTACCGGTTAGCACAACATTAAAGGCGTGTTATTCTTTAGTGAATTAAGCCCTCTGTCTCCCCTTTTTTAAAATATATTAACTGCTCTTATTGTTAACTTTTATCTTTTACGGCAGGTTTTGAAAAACACATGACTGGAACTGGGATCTTTTCCTTCTACTTGGTGTCCCTTCAGAGTTTTGTTTCACCAAAAGAGCTGTCATGAGCCTGAGCTATTTTATCACGCACACACACACACACACACGCACGCACGCACACACACACACACACACACACGCACACACACACACATATGCACTCATGCACAGACACACACATACACGCACGCACAGACACACACGCACACACACACTCCATCATCATCATCAGTTCTCTTGCTCAGTGACAGGGGCGCCGCCATCCGTAGAGCCAATCAGTTTAGTCAGTCTTCGCCAGTTGGTTCTCCAGGTGATGGAGGTCCATGGTGACGACATCGATCCATTAAGTGCGGGGGGCACCGTGGGGTTGTTTCCAGCCGGCAATTTCTGGTTGGAAGTTGAGGATAGCGTGAGTCGGGTGTTCAGGGGGGAGTCTTTTGACATGGCCGTACCAGTGCAGCCGACGCTGTGCTGCCAGGTGGGATGCGGGGGGCTGTTGGGTGCGTTCCCGCAGCACAGTGTTTTATCCCCTCTATAGTGCGCAGTGCTCTGGTGTCAAAGCCATCGATTCTGGCAGCCAGGGTCATGTTGAGAGGCCAGGTTTCTGCTCCGTAGAGGAGGATGGACAAAACTGAGGTGTTATATATCCTTAGTTTGGTCTCTCTTGATATGGAGAGATGTCTCCACAGTTGTTTCCAGAGTGTTTTCATGGTAGTGGCTGCCAGAGCTCGTCCATCCATCCGTTTCATCCGTTCCATCCATCCATCTTCTGTACCGCTTCAACCCCATGGGGGTCGCGGACGTGCTGGAGCCTATCCCAGCCGTCATCGGGCAGTCGGCGGGACACACCCTGATCTGGTTGCCAGACAACTCGAATGGGACACACCTAGGGACAATTTGGTGTGCTCAATCGGCCTACCAAACATGTTTTTGGGATGTGGGAGGAAACCGGAGTGCCCAGAGAAAACAAATGCGGACACGGGGAGAACATGCAAACTCCACATAGGGAATGCCGGAGGTGGAATCGAACCCGCACCCTACTAACTGTGAGGCGGATGTGCTACCCAGTGCACCACCAAGCCGCCAGAGCACATCTCCGATTTATTTCTGGTAGCATGTTGCCGTTGCTGGTGATTATGGACCCAAGGTAGGTAAAGGATGTTACAAAATGGACTTCTCCATTGATATGCAGCGGCAGAGGGGATGGGCCTCCTGTGTTGCTTTTACGTTGTGGGTTCTTAATAACCAAACCGTATATTGAGGAAGAAGAACTTTTACTTTCTTTCAACACCCTTCATCACATACAGTCTACAGCCCGGAACATTTACGTCTCCCTCGTCCTGTTCATTTTCTCAATCTTCAAGCGCCCTGAAACAATGATAAGCAGATCTCCATTTGCTGATATCATTACATCTTCCTTTTTTTTTCAACTACCACTTTAACAGTGAAACATGCTCTATATTGACAAAACTGACGTTGTCTGTCTTATCTGATACATACACTTGAAAACAAATAATCACTCTCTTTTAACTTGTTGAGCTCAACTCAGTTACCTTATAGTCAACAGAATTAGCTTACAATAACATCAGTCTGTATCACACGCATATACAACTCTACTTAAAGAGATGTGTCATCAATGTACAACTAACATGTAAACATTTAAATCTGTTCAATGAGTCTCTCAGGTGGCTTGACTCTTCTTGAAGATTTTCTGATTGCTGGTTCTTGTGCATGCTTAGGTAACTCATGTGATGGAGTTTTGAGTGTGTTTTGAGCTTGTTCAGCAGCCTCAGATCTCTTTTCTCCAGTTGCAGTTTCTTTTAGAAGATCTCTGCAATTTCGTCTCAGAATAGCTCCATCTTCTGTTTGAATGGTATAGAGGCTTTGCAGCTGACGTCATCAAGCTACTCACATTAGCTTGGCGGCCATCTTGGCGGTCAACTTTTCAGTGCCGGTCAACGACCCACACACGCTTTCTTGTTATATCTGCTGCTATTTGAGCTTAAAAATGCCGGATACCTGCTGTGCTGTTGGATGTAACAATAGACGAGGCGATAAACCAAATCTTAGCTTCTATAGATTTCCGGCGAACATGAAAAAACGTGATAAATGGATCGCGGCGATTCGTCGTGAACAATGGAAACCTACGATTTACACGAGGATATGCAATGAGCACTTCATATCACGTATGTAAACAAACTATTCACCCCTGATTTGTTTATTTATGGTAGTCATTATGAATAATGTGATTGTTTAATTGTTTCAGGTGCAAAAAGCGAAGATCCACTATCCCCAGACTATGTGCCAAGTATATTTGAGCATACCCAGTCAAATCACAAACAAAAACTCAGATGTTCAATGGAGATTTTTGAGAGAAGACAAAATCTCAAGCAGCGCAAGAGAGAACGCGAGAGGGCATTGGCAGCAGCAGCAGCACTTGTCAATATTTCCCAGTCTGTCCCTTGTGAAAATGATCAACTACCCGCTGGTGAAGATGTGGTGCACGCTGAGATTGGAAAAGAAGGCATGGTGACTACTGCCACACAGACGGATATCACTGGGGAAGCAATGGATTCCCTCACTGCAGAGTGTAAAAATCTGCGTGCAGAACTGGATGAACTGAAGGACAATTTTAAACGCTGTACATGGAATGAAGAATCTTTCAAGGGTAATGATGACAAAGTAACGTTTTTGACTGGTCTGCCATCATACATGATTATGATGACAACGTTTAATTTTATTGCACCTCATCTTAGTCAAAATATGAAGTTGAGTCCTTTTAGTCAATTTCTTGTGACATTATTCAGACTGAGGCTGAATCTGTGCCTACAGTACTTGGCTTACACATATAATGTTTCCACTGCTCGTATTTCCAGGAGTTTCAGAAATGTAATCCATGTCATGCATAGTATACTGGTTCCAATGCTAGTGGTTTGGCCTGAGCGTGAGCAGCTTAGACTGAGTTTACCAATGTACTTTCGTTCTAAATTCAGCAAGTGTGCATGCGTCATTGATTGTTTCGAGATATTCATCGAGCGGCCGAGTGATCTGAAAGCCAGGGCCCAAACTTATTCAAACTACAAGTCTCACAATACAATGAAATATCTGATTGGCATTACTCCACAAGGTACCATATCGTTTATCTCCAAGGGCTGGGGCGGTCGTGCCAGTGACAAGTTTGTTGTCGAACAAAGCGATTTTCTGACCCATCTACCCAATAGTACCATTTGAGTAATGATGTTGCATCCATATTTTTTCTGTAATAAATACCAGGAAAGAATCTGACAGAAACAACTTTTTCTGTTTTACTTCCAACTTCTTACAGTCATACCCATCTCTTTATTGTCATCTGATGACAGTGGTTTCACATTTTTCTGTTTTACTTCCAACTTCTTACAGTTAGGGCAAAACCATCGTTGTGGGACTGTGGCAGATTCTCTTGATCAATGACTTGGATGGCTTTGAGACATTGGTCCTGGTCGTTGCCTTAAAATTCGAGGCCGTAATTCACCCAGCTCTTTGTTGAAACCAAGTTGTTGATGTTGCTTGGCCCCTGGACTCTTCTTCAACCGCAGATATCTGAAAAACATTGGAATAAAAATTGTTTTCACTATGATTAGATTATTTGTAACAGGTTGGAGAACAATAAATTATTTATGATATATATATTAATTACTACCGTTTTTTTCCGTGTATAGTGCGCCCCCATGTATAATACGCACCCTAAAAATGGCATGCTGATGCTGGAAAAAAGCCTGTACCCATGTATAATACGCACCCAATTTTTATGAATTTTTAAAAAAATTGTATTTATTTTATTAAGTCCCAGTGATCGTCACACACGCAGGGAGGCAATGGGTCCCATTTTTATAGTCTTTGGTATGGTCTTAACTAGGCTGGATGTAATTTTTTTTGTTGGCGTTGATTTCTCCGACTGCCCGTAAACGCACCACCGCGCTCCGTGCGCGCACGGGACTGCAAACGAGCAGGTGATCGAGCAAGCGTCTGATACGAGAGCATTGCGGTCGCATGGAGCGTGTTTGAAGTGAACAGCAGAGAAGAATGGAACAAGGCAAAGTGTTGTGAAATAAAATGCACGGAACGGATGCGCAAGACACGTCAGCTATATAAAGAGCGAGAGTTGTTTTCTTCCTATTAGTTTCAATTCACAGTTTAATTAGCAGTTTCAATCAGCAAATAACAAAATGCGTATTACAGGTAATATTTTATTTCACAACACTTTGCCTTGTTCCTTTGGTCTCTGCTGTTCATCCTAAAACACAAAGGCGCTCTTTAAGCAATGCGACAGTGAGCGCCCGGCGCGCTGCGGTTGCGCGACCGCACCAAATTAAGCTCCCTGCGCAGTGCGCACTGAGGTCCACTTAATTTTTAGAAAGTACATCAGGACTTTAAAAATATCTTCTAAATTTCAGCGACGGCTCTGTCACAATAATCGACCAGCGCGGTGCAGTTGGGCGGTCGGCGGCGCGCTACGGTTGAGCGTTCTCTCTCGCGCTCTCGCTCTCTCTCGCTCTCGCACACACGCGCACACACGCACACGCGCACACACGCAAACCGGATATCATACGGAGGCCGCCATTACAGATGCGCAGAACGGATGCGCAAGACACGTCAGCTATATAAAGAGCGAGAGTTCGGTTCTCTACCTAAATCCGTATTACAGGTAATATTTTATTTCAAAACACTTTGCCTTGTTCCTTTCTTCTCTGCTGTTCACTTCAAACACGCTCCATGCGACCGCAATGCTCTCGTATCAGACGCTTGCTCGATCACCTGCTCGTTTGCTGTCCCGTGCGCGCACGGAGCGCGGTGGTGCGTTTACGGGCAGTCGGAGAAATCAACGCCAACAAAAAAAATTACATCCAGCCTAGTTAAGACCATACCAAAGACTATAAAAATGGGACCCATTGCCTCCCTGCGTGTGTGACGATCATTGGGACTTAAAAAAAAAAAAAAAAAAAAAAAAATTAAAAAGAATTCATAAAAATTGGGTGCGTATTATACATGGGTACAGGCTTTTTTCCAGCATCAGCATGCCATTTTTAGGGTGCGTATTATACATGGGGGCGCACTATACACGGAAAAAAACGGTATCTTGCTTCCCTTGTAGATGATGCCTTCCACCACGGACAGTTCTGCTCTGACATTCCAGTACTCCTGAATAACAGTTGGACTGGCTTGTTTACAGTTGGGCCAACCATCTATGATAGTTTTGTATAGCTTTCTTAGTGTGTCATCTTTGCATGTTTCCTTTTTTATAAGTTACATTTTTCCATCCGAAACAGGCAATGCATTTGTAATCATGTTAACGTCGACTTGTCCATTTTGGAGTTAGCTGGCTGTTTTGGGTCGACAGCTCTGGACAACGTGTCAGCTGTGTACATCATCTTACCAGGATCACATCACATTGACTGCGTAGCGTTGCAGTCGGATCATCATTTTTTGTATTCTCAGTACAGTCATTCAGCGGCTTCTGGAACAATGCAATCAATGGTTTATGGTCAGTTTCAACACTGATTGCTTGCCCTGAAACAAACTGGTGAAATCTTTCACAGGCATATGTTATGCTGAGCAGTTCTTTTTCAATCTGTGCATATCTTGTCTCCTCATCTGTCATGGATCGTGAAGCATATGCATCTTCCTTTCACAGGTATATTTGGTCCTGAGTATCCACTTACTTTCGCTTTAGTTGCATTTTATTTTTTATTTTTTTGGTATGGCGCTGCTGTGAGTGGCAGCCTCCCAACAGTGTTCTCTCTTTTCCACTTTATTTCCTTCTTTTCTCCTTTTTCTTTCCTTGTATTTGTCCATTCGGCGATGCTGGTGCCTTCTACCGCACCTTGGCGTGTGCAGATTGCTTCGGATTGGATTTTTTTTTCCCTGGGAGCCGGGATGGCTGCGCACATCAGTCGGGACTGGCGTGACTCTACGACAGGCATCCTGCTCATCCGGCCGGTGCTGACCATATCCCTCACCTTGGCCTCGCAGCCGCAACCCCTGTAGAAGGTCCGCTTCCTCGTGCTTGTCGGAACCAACGACCGTCGCCGTGCCAGCCCCATGGTGACCATCTGCACATGTCCCGACTTGGTGCCAAGGACGCTGCTCACACGTTAGCCGATTTTGTGATGTTTTACCGATTCACCTGTTTATGGACCCCGTGGAGGCTATTTTGTGTGTTTTGGGGTGTTCTTTGGTATTAAAGGGGGCTGGTTGGCCGCTGTTACTTTTTTCCTTTGTCTTGCTTTGCTTGGATGGCTTTTAATTTTTTCACTTACTGGCTTTCTTTATGGTGGCGTTGTGTGGCAATCCTTATAGGAGCCTATTGAGTTGCACTCATGTCATCTGTGTGCTATATACCCGCTCTGTGGTCTGAATACTGCTGGGGCCTGAATTTCCCCACCCCGGGGATCAATAAGGTTTCAATCAATCAATCAATCAATCAAGCAATCAATCAATGTATTCTGGGTCTGATTCTCTTGAATTCTCTCTCTGATATGACGTTCGCCTGGGCACCTGTATCCAGTTTAACCTCCATGTGCGTGTCATTCACTTTAAGTGTCATCATCCAATCATGTGTTTCCACTTTGTTTTCTGTCACACTGTCCACATAAAATTCATCAGAGTCATCTTCATCCACTGCATGGACTTTGTTTTGGGGTCTGATTTCTGCAGCACCGAGCATAATGGTTATTTTTATTACAATTGTTGCACGTTTTGTCATAAGCCGAACATTTTTAGGAGGATGTTGTGTTCCACAACGACCACAGGTTTTTCCTTTACTATCTGTGTTACCTGGTGACTTTGATTTCAGTTTAGTCTTGGGGGTCGCATTCTTTTTATTGCCTCTGTATATGCTCCGATTCACAGCATCTATGTTGCAGCTGTCACTGATGAGTTCTTTTGCTTGCACTTTTACAATCTCAGCCGCTCTGCAGAGCTTCAATGCTTTTTCCAGGTCGAGATCTTCCTCTCTCAGTAGCCTTTCTCTAAGACCATTATCAGAAATCCCCAACACATGTAGATCTTTAATTAACGAGTCTGTTAGTCTTCCGAATTCACGCATTTTACTTCTGTTCCGTAGCGCTGTTACATATTGACCGATTGTCTCTCCTGTCTTCTGAGCGTATGTAAAAAATCTGTGCCTCTCAAATGTCATTTCTCTTTGGTATGCAGTAAACTTAAAAAATCTCCATTATCTTATCTAGCTTCCTTGCATTTCCATCAGCGAACGTAAAGTCATTATAAACTTCTAGTGCGTCCTCACCCACCACGTGTAAAACACTGCAGCTTGCTTTTTGTCACTTGCCTCATCAAGTCCCATTGCCGATAAGTACAAAGCAAAACGCTGCTTAAATCTCCTTCAATTCTCAGCCACGTTCCCCGTAAGCTGAAGGGCAGGCGGTGGATGTAAGCCGTCCATGTTGTCATTGCTCTTCTTCACACAGCGGGTTAGCAACACAACATCCACTGCTAAGCTGATGCGTCAATATCGTTAGCTGGGTGGCTAGTGGTTAGCTTGCCTGGTGACACTTCTCCCCAATACCATCTCCTGACACCATGTGTTGTTTTTTTGTTGTGGGTTCTTGATAACCAAACCGTATATTGAGGAAGAAGAACTTTTACTTTCTTTCAACACGCTTCATCACATACAGTCTACAACCCGGAACATTTACGTCTCCCTCGTCTTGTTCATTTTCTCAATCTTCAAGGCCTTCTGCTGTCCGGAGGTACATGTTACATTCACATAAACAATGATAAGCAGATATCCATTTGCTCATATCATTACACCTCCTATGTGCATTAGTTTTGTTTTGGGCCAGCTGACCTTCAGACCCAGTTTGTTGGCTTCCTCTTGGTAGATTTCAAGTCAAGTCAAGTTTATTTGTATAGCCCTAAATCACAAGCAGTCTCAAAGGGCTTCACATAGACAGAAATTGACAATTATTCTCAAAGCATCCCCTGATCTTAAGCTCCCAAAAGGGCAAGGAAAAACTTAAAAACCCCTACTGAGGGAAAATAAGAAACCTTGAGAAGGGACCACAGATGGAAGGATCCCCCTTTCAGGATCACCAGGTTGGAATGGATGCAGAGAGGGCACAAATGATACAACATGAACATCAATGAAATAAAAAGTGGTTGTCCATGTCAGAGCAGAGGGCTGCCGAAGGAGCCCTCAATTGTCCTGGGAGTGTCTACGAGGAGGTTGAGCTGCAGTTCCCCCATCCTGAATTAACCCACGAGAATCCAGATAGCCGCTGTCAGCATGGGTGCCACCTAACCACCTCCCCGGCCGGGGAGGGAGGGAGTGGAGAGGGAGAGAAAACAAACTCCAGCCGAATCGGCCACTACAGGTTAGTTAAAGGCCATGTCATAGAAATGTGTCTTTAGACGTGTCTTAAATGTTTCTACTGAGGTAGCAGTTCTAATATCCATTGGTAGGGCATTCCAAAGCTCTGGAGCCCGAATAGAAAATGCTCTAGAGCCTGCAGACATTTTCTTGGCCCTCGGTGCCACTAAAAGGGTAGCGTTTTGCGAACGAAGGTTACGAGACGGAACATAAGGAACAACTAGGTCGACGAGATATGAAGGCGCTAAGCCATGCAGTGATTTATAGGTTAATAGAAGAACCTCGAAATCACATCTTAAATGAACCGGGAGCCAATGTAAGTTGGCTAGTATTGGGGTAATGTGATCAAATTTTCTTGTCCGAGAGAGCAGCCTTGCAGCAGCATTTTGTACTAACTGTAGACTTTTGATGCGGGACTTAGGAAGACCCGATAATAGTACATTACAGTAGTCCAGGCGCGACGTGACGAACGCATGAATAATAGTTTCTGCATCACCGGTCGAGAGGATCGGACGAATCTTTGCAATATTACGAAGGTGAAAAAACGCAATTCTGGTTATATTCTTAAAGTGCTTTTGAAAGGAGAGAGTTTGGTCAAATATTACCACGAGATTAGTTACAGTATCGCTTTGAGTGATAGTACGGTTATCTATAGTTATAGCGGTTTCCTTGAATAAGTGTTGATAACGAGTTGGTCCAATTATCAACATCTCAGTCTTATCTGGGTTAAGACGAAGGAAGTTGAAAGACATCCATTGCTTGATCTCCGCAAGGCACGCCTCAAGATTACAACAATCCCGCGGATCTGTCATCGATAACGGCATATATAATTGGGTGTCATCCGCATAGCATTGAAAACTAATATTATATTTACGTATTATGTCGCCAAGCGGAATCATATAAATATTAAAAAGAATTGGTCCGAGAACCGATCCCTGTGGGACACCACACATAACATTATAAAGCTCCGAGGACGCTTTGCCACTATTCTTGATCTCATCCCTAATGGATTCAATCTTTTGAGCAAAAAAAATTCATGAACTCGTCAGCTGAGTGGAAGGAACTATCGGTGGTCGCCTGGCGCAGAGTCAGCTTTGCCACTGTATCAAATAGGTGTTTCGGATTATTTTTATTGAGATTAATAACTTGCGAAAAATACCGAGTTTTTGCTAAAATAAGCGCATCTTTATATTTCAGGAGGCTATCCTGCCATGCCTGATGGAAAACCTCAAGTTTGGTTAGACGCCATCTGCGCTCATGCTTTCTACATTATTGCTTAAGCGTACGCGTTTCATCTGTGAACCACGGCGTAGGCATTCTACGGCGAGTTTTTAGACGTAACGGCGCCTCAGCGTCAATGGCATTTAACAATGTCGCATCGAATTCATTTGTAAGATTATCAATAGAGCCGGCGTATGTGAGAAATATAGCGGTTGCCGGCGACAGTATCTCAGATAGCGCAGTTGCAGTCATGGAGTTGAAATGACGGCTCCAATAATGCTGATTGCTCTCTTGTCTTTGACAAGGAACTAGAATTTCAAACTTTATTAAGTAATGATCAGACAAAACAGTAGTGTATGGCAGTACTGCTATATTTGAGGTTGCAAGTCCTCGGGATAATACCAGATCTATGGTATTTCCATTCTTATGCGTTGCTGCCTGTACGGCTTGCGTAAAACCAAACGTATCAGTTAAAGTCTGAAACGCCGAAGTAAGTGGCTCTGACGGTAAATTCATGTGGATGTTGAAATCGCCCATGACAATTATATTATCCGCATTGGTTACTAGATCAGCCATAAATTCTGAAAATTCATCCAGGAAGCCAGAGTAAGCCCCGGATGGACGGTAAATAACAGCAAGATAAAATGACGGTAAAGCAGTGGATCGGACAGTGAGAACCTCAAATGTTTTAAATACGTTGATCGAACGAGGCCTAAAACTAAGCTCGGAATTCGAGATGAGGGCGACACCCCCACCCTTTTTTCGAGGACGCGCAACATGCGAGCTCACAAAATTTGGAGGCGAGGCCTCATTAAGCGGCATCAGTTCATTAGGTTTTAACCAGGTCTCGCAGAGACCAAAAACGTTTAGATTATGTTCTGTGATGAGATCATTAACGAGAATGGCTTTCGTATGAAGCGATCTAATATTTATAAAACCAAGTTTAAGTGTAATTGGTCGATCCGGGTGCGTATCTATTGAAGGATATTTATACGAGATGCGAGTAAGATTGTGTTCTCTAGGCCTGACATCACCTCTCAAATGTTTGTTAGTGCGCTGGGATGATACGACCGTGGGAATCTGATAGTAAATATTTGTTACACGTGTGGAATTATCTGAAACCGGCACCGTTTCATCAGCAAAACCGGTCGGGGTGGAGTGATTGGATTTGTCTACTACCCCAGTAGAAAGTGCATTTATGTGTACTGTAGCACTATTCAAACTATCACGCTCTAGTCTACACAAGGAGCTATGTGCATGCTGGGAGTCTAGCCTAGCGCTAGTTAACTTTATCTTAACAGACTCCAAACCCATTTTGACAGGTGGTCTAATCACCTGTGACCCGGCCTGCTCTAAAGTGACCTGTCATGTGTGGCTCAAACAGTAATCTTTATTCCTAGAAAGAGTGAAGGCGCCTGCACGGTTAGGGTGAAGGCCGTCCTTCCTCAGCAGGTCGGGGCGGCCCCAGAAGGAAGGCCAGTTATCTATAAAATACAGTCCCTGCTTCTTACAGAACCCAGCCATCCATCGATTAAGGGAGACTAATCTACTAAACCTCTCATCAGTGCCTCTCCCAGGCAGGGGGGCAGAGACAAATACTCGATGCCGACTCATCTTTCTGGCGAGATCACAAGTCCTCGCTATGTTTCTCTTTGTGATCTCCGATTGCCTCATCCTAACATCATTGGAGCCGACGTGTATCACTATGTCCGAGTAGCTAGTGTTGATGGAACTACGCTGTTGACTAGACCTATTGCGAGTCAGCTCCCTAAGATTAGCTTCTATGTCGGGTGCTCTGCCCCCAGGAATACACATTACCGTGGCTGGATTTTTAAGCGTAATATTTCGGGTAATGGAGTCACCTATGACCAAAGTGCGAGGGCCAGTAGACCGAGATGACTTTGGACGGCTATGCGTCTTATCTGGCTCATCGCGATTAGCAAGCCGCTTGGGGCTAATCCTAACTGGGCTAGCGGGCTGACTACAGCCCGCGTCTGTATCCGCCACATCTACAGTTATCGCGCAATTTTGCTCTAACTGGCGGACACGTCCCTCTAGCAGGGACAACCTCTCTAAGAGAAGGGTGCAGTTGGTGCACGAAACCGCACAAACCTCTTGATCCGCAGCCATACTTTGCGTCCGATGATCGACGGCAGACAAACGGCCACGAAGCCTCCGCTCTCCCAGGCACTCCGGCTGTGAAAAACAAATTCGACAGTGTAATAAAAGATTCAGACTTACTTTAGAGTCAGGGAGATGAGTTCCACGCTGGAGAAAACAAGATCGTCCAAGCCTGAAAAGTATTGGGAGCCTGGGCTGAGAAGGAAGAGGGCGTCCGGCCCTTGGGAAAGAGGAAGTTGCAGCGGAAGCAGTGGACCAGAGTTGAGTGGAAACTGGCTATGGTTGAAGTGGAAACCAAGGGGAGGTTGGAGTCTCGGGTTTTTACATGATGTTATTGAGGTTATAACTGCTTAGTTTAACCCCTGGAATACGCGCACATATCCGTTCCATCAGCTGGTCGATGATGCAGTTAAAAAGATCTGGTGCAGCTACACATCCCTGTCTCACACCACTTTCATCATTTCCGCTGTGATGTTACAGATACCAGGGGCTCTGTCGTTTCGAAGTTTGGTCAGGGCTTGCGTAACCTCTTCTTTTGTGATTGAGTCCATGCTGCAGTTGTAATTTCCACTGGCATTTACGGATGATATGGTGAGAGTGTGGTCTGTTTGGGGTGGGGGATGATGCAACAGGTCGCTGAAATGCTCCTTCCAGTGGCTGATACAGCCGTCCTCGGAGTTCAGTATGTTACCCTCCGCGTCCTTTACCAAGACAGCCTTCTGTTGGGGGGCCTGTTTTCACTCGCCTCAGGCTTTGATACACTTGGGTGAAGTTATTGTTTTCTGCAGCAGGCTCCAGGCATTCTGCTTCTCCTTGCCAGAATTTCTCCCTGTCTACTTGTATTGCTGTGTTCCGTATACGATTCAGGCGACGATATTCGGTCATGACGCCCCCGAGACGTGCAGCTCTGCGCAATTCTATGATTTCTAGTATTGTTGGTGATATCCAGGGACACCTAGGTGTATAGTGAGTGCGTTGGATGGAATCAGCGTTTGCTTGGTTTATTATAGACACAAAAAGGTCCCAGTTGGGGAGTTCTTTCTTTGGCCAGGGTATTGTACCTGTTGGCGATGGAGCAGGTAAACACTGAGGTGATGGTTTGATCTTGAAGATAGGAAGGTCTCAGTCGAGGTGTTACCTGTGATGATGGGATGGCATTTAATTTCAGTCTCAGCTGAAAAGTCGGTAATCGGTGGTCTGTGTTAGCTAGCTGGGCCCCATGATACGCACGGCAGTTGGTAACACTGGATTTCCAGCGACTGGAGATAATCATGTGATCTAGGGCCTTACGGGTTTTGGCGTCATTGCTGTACCATGTCCATTTGTGTATATTCTTCCTGGGGAACCATGTATCCACGATAGATAGACCCCCAGCATTGCATAGGTGCTGGAGGCGGTATCCGTTGCTGTTGGTGATGGGATCTGGGGATTCTGGGCCAATGACGTTTTTGGTCTGCGGGTCCCTTCAGGTGGAGGAGACAGTGGCGTTAAAATCTGCTAGCACAATAGTGATGTCATGTGGGGGTATCTGCTGGATGATCAGATGTAGCTGATCAAAGAAGGCGTTCTTTGCCTGGTCGTCTGTGACCTCTGTTGGTGCGTAAGCAACAACGACTGACAACCTGCCGTGTTGGTGTGGGAAACGGGCAGTTAGTAGTCGTTCGCTAACTGGGGTCCATCCGATAAGGGATTTCCTAACCTGACACGGCATTGCTAGGGCGACGCCATATAGCCCTCTATTATCATTTGGGCTGTTAGAGTGGTCCTCACTCTAACTTATTTGCAAGAATCACACGGGAGACAGTATGCACTTTTAGCACTTGGAAGTGGAATAAACGTTCGTCACTGTGCATACAGCAATGTTTGAACGAAGTCTGACTTTGGATTCTTGCAAGAGAGTATTTATTGAGAGAAAACAGGGTGGGAGTGATAGGTTTGGTGAACCCCCGGGGCTTCCTCTGCAGCTGGTCAACCGGTGCAGAGGATGCAAGCACTTTGTTTACGATGGTGTGGGAACAAACAGAAGAAGTTTGTTCCCATCAGCAACTGTTTAATCAATATAGTCTACATTCTAACAATCATACGATCAAGATAATCTATCAACCCTAACATGGGCCGATCCAGATGTAGCTGTGGCACCCTAATTTTTCTCACCGCGATCACACCAGCGTGATTCACAGACTCCCGCGATGGAGATGTTGTATCGAGACAGTTCACGAGACAGAAGAGCGGCGTGACCTGTTCGTCGTGTTTGCACATTCTATGTGGCAACACGGAAGGAATGTCGGAGATTGATTGATCGTAGGTCAGGGACGGGCGGGGGTCGATTCCAGGGGTCAGTCTGGCTATTTCTGATTGGTTTTTTGAAAAAAGGGGTTTTTCTCAGGAGTAGGTTGTTAGCCTACTGCCAGATAGCCAGCTGGGGGGCTGCCCCGTTATGGCCTGCTGGCCTGCCCTGAACCATTCTTTGTCGGGCCAATCGCTTGAGACCAGTTTGTAGGAGGCCCTACCAGGAGCTGAAAACTCCAGACAACATAGCTCACATGGTCATAGGGACACACAAACCCCTCCACCATGATAAGGTGATGGTTCCCGGAGAGGACACACACACATACGTATATTACATATGGGTCACTGATGGTATCGTGGCAATGTTGGAAAAAAGATGGGGTCTGCACAAACGTTAAACTTCAATGACTATGTTTACATGTTTAAAATCCAAAAATTGGCAGTGGTTGGGTTTTTAAAACGTAAACGTGCCTTTGTTCGGGTTTTTAAAATTTCGTATAAGTTACCCCTTTTCTGACACAAACGTATTTGCTTGTAAACGCCAATCAGGGTAAGAGCAAGATGAGTTCTTGTATGCAAAGCTTCCTGCAGCCTAACACTAATGCAGTGATTTATCCGCGGACAGACAGTATAAATCCGTATGTCCGGCTGACAGATGACGCACACGGGCCAGCTAATTGGCAGCGTGACTTATGCCGCTGCATCATCTGCTGTCAGCGGTTGGCAGGGAGCTCCTCTGCTGTCTTTCCGGCCAGGTGACGCCACGGGAAGTCCAGGAAAGAAATTCCTTTTGACTGCCTCGCTGGGAGTGACTAGGTAATGCAGTCGATGGCGAGCACGAAGCTTTTTGGCTGCAGATTGATGGCGGGTGTCTGCAACACAAATCCCCATGTCTGGCCAATAAGAAGCTGAAATTGTTCTACTTATCTTGTTGGTTTGGCCATCAAAATTTAGCCATGGGAGCTACTGGAAGCAAAACTGCCATGCCTGTTTTGCCTGTCTGACTATGGAGCTGTAACAACTTTAACGCTGCTAAATGTTCGTAAAGTTCGAACAATTGCCACCAAAAATCATATGCACATTCCTTGTATTGTAGAAATTATTTAAAAAAATTCAGCTCAGACTTGAGACTTAAATCCAGAATATTGTGCAAAACACTTTAATAATTTCACAGGTTGAAGTGAACAAGTGCAGGAATGTCCATATGAATTGGCCTTGTAATGCCAATTAGAGAGACCACAAGAGGAAAAACTGCACACCCTGCTTACTTCAACCTATTCTCACTCAGACAGTACCGTATTTTCCGGACTATAAGGCGCACCGGACTATAAGGCGCACCTTCATTGAATGGCCCATTTTAAAACTTCGTCCTTATATAAGGCGCACCGGACTATAAGGCGCACCATGAATGCGTCGTGTCAGATTTTTAATCCTAATCAAATCATTCTCCATTTTATCTTTTTTATTTCAACTTCAGACGCAACAAATTACTTTATAATCACAAAATAATGATCCATAGTCTTTTTGATTCATGATTCATAGTCTTCAGCGGGCCACTTATGATTGATTTCATGACACAATTGTTTGGGCCAGTTTGAATTTAGGAATTTGGTCTATATATAAGGCGCACCGGACTATACGGCGCACCGTCGGCTTTTGAGAAATTTTTAGGTTTTTAGGTGCGCCTTATAGTCCGGAAAATACGGTATATTTTATTTTGTGCAATAATAAACAGCTTGCTGGTAGATTGAAAAGCTCAAACAAAGCATAATATAACTCTTCACGTAAAATGTCTGTCACTGTACAAAATAATTTGAAAATCACTAAAATCACAGAAATAAATTGAAGCATCGGTACTGGTCATTTGGTATCAACATAATACTGACACGTTCGTGTCGATTTTAATTACCGTTTTTCCCATGTATAATGCACCCCCATTTTTTTTTTTTTTTTTAAGTCCCAATGATCGTCACACACGCATCTGGGTGTGGTGAAATTTGTCCTCTGCATTTGACCCATCCCCGTGTGATTTTGATCCATCCCCTGGGGCAGAGGGGAGCAGTGAGCAGCAGCGGCGCCGCGCTCGGGAATCATTTGGTGATCTAACCCCCCAATTCCAACCCTTAATGCTGACTGCCAAGCAGGGAGGCAATGGGTCCCATTTTTATAGTATTTGGTATGGTCTTAACTAGGCTGGATGTATTTTTTTTGTTGGCGTTGATTTCTCCGACTGCCCGTAAAGGCACCACCGCGATCAGTTTAAAATGAAAAGAGAGGAAAGTGACGTGCGGACATGTGAAAAAGGCGGCTCTGTATGGGCGAGAAGTTGAAGAGGAATAAAAACACCCTTGGAAACCAAAACTTGCCCCTCGTCGTGACTCGGAGCCACAACAAATGTTTCGGATTTGTGTAGGGTACATCGTGACAGCAAACGAGCAGGTGATCGAGCAAGCGTCTGATACGAGAGCATTGCGTTCGTATGGAGCGTGTTTGAAGTGAACAGCAGAGACGAAAGGAACAAGGCAAAGTGTTGTGAAATAAAATATTACCTGTAATACACATTTTTGTTATTTGCTGATTGTATTAAATAGTTGACGTGTCTTGCCCATCCGTTCTGCGCATCGGATCCATAGTGCGCATGCGCAGTGATACTGGCTCCGTCCAGTCCGCGATGGAGATTAAAAAACAAACAATATTTGACAATAACACAGGTTTCTGTCCCTGTCTTTGGTAATGTCACCCTGTCTTTTTGTTCCACGTCTTTGTCGGTCAGTCCTGTTGTTGGTTTTGTTAGAGAGTTATGTTAGTTTACCAAGTCTGTGTTTTGAGTTCCTCCAATGAACCCTGGTCCAAGCTGCATTTAGTCGCCCTGCTCCTTTCCACACTCCATCCGTGACAAGATTTTCTTCAAAAATTGTTGTACCATGATTTTCTTAAAAAAGAAAAAAAATAATAATTCTTTTTTAAATATTTTTTTTTTTTACCCATGTATAATGCGCACCCCAGATTTTAGGACAATAAATTCGTTAAATTTTGTGCATTATACATGAAAAAAAACGGTATACTTGGATCAATCTGCACGGCCCTATTATGAATTGAGTACCAGATAGGCCGGAATAATGAGGTTACACTGCAATCACAGCCAGTCAAGTACAATTATCACCAAAGGAGGTTGAGGAGTAAATAAACATGAGACACTCCGAGAAGAGGAGAATAGTGCAAGCTGGCAGTTGATATTTTACAGTACATAATTACCCTCAGGTCAAGTGTACTTGTTTACTACAGCACATAGTGCCTTCATTTGCCAATCTTTGCAATGTTATTTCATGGACGCATCCCCCTGCTAAAAATAATTATTTTACTTCTTTAGCATGTAAAGCTGAAATTGACACATGTCAAAGGCAGTCTTTTCTCTGACAACCGACAACACAGCTACAGATCAATGGACTGCACATCTGTCTTGTTAAAAAAGGCTTTCCTTAAGTCTGTGACAGCTTAGAAAATGTCAGACATATTTACCCTGTACCACTTGAATAGTTGTTAACAGCAACTGGCATTATGTGGACATGCTGAAAATGTTTGAAGAAATACTTCAGTAAGGTGTGTCTGCTGGTGATATCAGTAGAACAGTCATCAGTAGATACAATTACTGTATATACAGTACTTCCCTTACAAATTGGGCCCTGTATTATGAAGTAGTAGCCAGTGCCATATAGTTTCTCCCATTCAGCTAAAACACTAAGGACATATTAAATATGAATACAAAACAAATCAATAGAAATGATCAAGAAAAGCTGATAAAACTTTCGCCAAATGGCTTCTCAAAATGTATCAGTATTTTCAGATTTACAATGTGCTGATGATAAATTAAGAAGTTCACTGGGTATTTTATTTATGTATTTGTTGTTTATGTATTTCTGGTGCCGGTGGCACGGTGGAGCACTTGGGTAGCATGTCCGCCTCACAGTTCAGAGGTTGCTGGTTCGAGTCCACCTTTGGTCCTACCTGTGTGGAGTTTGCATGTACTCCTTGTGCCTGCGTGTGTTTTCTCCGGGTCCTCCGGTTTTCTCCCAAATTCCAAAAACATGCTTTGTAGGCCGATTGAGCACTCCAAATTGCCCATAGGTAAAGATAATGGATGGAGGAATATTACTGGTGCATGACACTTTCATAAGAAGATACTGCACTCATATGTATTCTGTTATCCACTCTGGGGTATGGATACTGCTGGACACTGTGACTTTTCTCCTGGGATCAATAAAGTACCAGCCTACCTGCCTGCCTACCTTCCAACCAATGGAAGTTGATGATGATGTAGGGGTACACTCGCCTGAGTTGTGTGCAGGCAGTGTAGGATCGATTCTCACTCAGTGGCAATTTGCATGTGGGTGTGAGTGCCTAACTGCAATCCATGTCCGTTTGACTGCATGTTTCTGTCTATATGGAAACGTAAAAACAGCCGACCGCAAACAACGACCTTTCACAACCACAATTCATATGCACATTCAATCTATTGCTGCAACTGGATAGGCTCCACACCCACGGCCCTCAACAGGATAAGTGTCAATACACTTTGGCCAGTATGGACCCAAGGAGCAGATGGCTGCAGCACTGCGAACCAATAAAAGCCCGCTTCTCCCAGCAAGCGGAATTCTAGACGATTATGGCCAAAGAGGAGTGATTTGTCACCAAAAGGTATCCCTAAGAGTGAAGGGAAAAGTCTACAAGGCAGTAGTGCGACCAGCTACGGTGTATGGCGTAGAAACAGGGGCACTAACAAGACAGGAGGCTAAACTGGAGGTGGCAGAGATGAAGGTGTTGCGATACGTTTCCTTAATGCCCTATCAAACCACAGAATACTGTGTTGAATATTCCGGCTCACCCCCAGCCGGTGTTGAATTTGCATTTTATTCTCGTCCTTGCATCAGTTTTAGGCATGCAATTTAAAGTGTCCTGAGGCAAAAATAAGATGTGCCAATAGCAGTTTTGTTGATATGTGTGCCCTGTGATTGGATAACAACCAGTCCAGGGTACATACTGCCACTGGACCACACAACAATAATATTGGTACTAGAGACCGTTACAAAAGTAGGAAGGATGTGTCAAGAAAATGTGATTCCTATTTTATATAATTTTGTCTAACATGATCAAACATTTTCTACTATCTCCATTATCATCATTATATCATCTTCATTATATCATTTTGGCATCATGACTCGGGTTAAACATGACAATAACGAATGCTGTACCAGAGGTGAAAGTGGGCAAAACAGTTTGCTCGAAGTAGCCCTCTTCAAAAATGCTTTGACCCATTTTTTTTTTAAAGGGGGGGGTCTGCACCCACAATAAAAGCCTATGGCAATAAAGACAGTGGGAACAGGGAAGAATTGCATTGAATATTTTAGTAGAATAGAGAGCTATCCTCCATGTGATAGTTTGAATCCCAAGCCAAGCCTTTTGACAGATGCAGTATTTGAAGAATCACAGGAGGGGGCTACTTGAAAATCCCCTACTGAGCTAGCTCTTTAAACTTTCTCAGCCTGGGACAAAAAATGAATAAATTTACCTTCACTCACGGACTGAAGCTCATTAGGACGCTCCTTTGCGATGGAGGGATGTAAAAAAAGGAAACACGACCTATGTCCCAATTTGTGTCTATACTAATAACATCAAGAGTATATGAATATGGCACTCATTGTGATCAATGTGAATCAAAGCATTACAAATAAATATTGTCCATTGATGTCTTGTACCATATTTTTCAGACTATAAGTCACGTTTTTTCTCATAGTTTGGGTGGGGGGGCGACTTATACTGAGGAGCGACTTATATGTGGATTATTTCACAAATTTTCAGAATTAACAAAAAAAAAGTCAAACCGCGATAAACGTATCGCGATGTAGCAAGGGATTACTGTGATTTGAATTTCAAGTGACGTCAGTGGCGCGGCGCGGCGGTTGTTTTCATAAAGGACAAAGATTCGATTACGGGATGACGAAGATGACGAAGGGCCCCACGTACTACCGGCATCATTAGCGGCTTAGTTTGTAAGTTACACGGAGGACGAAGAGTTTGAAGGACTTAATGATTTGGAGTGACAGAGAGGGTTTGAAAAACTATTATGGCTTTTACGCACGCCCGGTCCTACTCTACGGAGCTCTCTTTCACCTCCGTGGATGGAAGTCGGGGGCCGGCGCTCGGCCGGGTGGTTATCCGGGCACGGTGGATGGGGCTCGGACATGGCTTTTACGCACGCCCGGTCTTACTCTACGGAGCTCTCTTTCACCTCTGTGGATGAAGTCGGGGGCCGGCGCGCGGCCGGGTGGCTGTCCGGGGATGGAGGATGGGGCTCGGACATGGCTTTTACGCACGCCCGGTCCTATTCTATGGAGCTCTCTTCCACCTTCGTGGCTGGAAGTGCGACCTCTGGGGATGAAAGTCCACGCCGCCACACGCCTGGAAGTCCACGCCGGTGCTTGGGGCCGTGTGGCGGTGAACTATATGTTATAGTTATTCAATATATTTTATTTCGTGTAGCAACACAAGTTGCTATATGTTTATGTTTTTATCATTACAGGTCAGTAGTTGTTGGCTCGTTGAACTCTTGTTTTGTTAAATAAAGAGCCGTTTACCAAACCCACGTCTTTCCTTGTGGTTTGTTAATGCTATAATATAGTTATATACTAGATCTGTGTTGGATTTTGTCGAATAAATTTCCCCCAAAATGCAACTTACACTCTGGAGCGACTTATATATGTTTTTTTTTCACGTTGTTGTGCAATTTTATGGCTAAAGCGTCCTATATTCCGGAGCGACCTTTAGTCCGAAAAATACGGTATTTGTTACTCTTTCTGTCAAGTCAAAGTCAAAGTCTGCTTTATTGTCAATTTCTTCACATGCCCAGACACACAAAGAAATCGAAATTACGTGACAAGACAGTACACAATATACATACAAGTAAACAACACAAAAAAATAAAAACAAGAAGGCACAAACAATGACTAAATAAGAGTGATGAACGAATAATAAATAAACAAACAACATAATAAATAAGAGGAGCAAAAATGGAGCAAGTGTGCAGACAGTCAGAATATAGCGCAAAAGTACAGGACGCTACGCAGAAGGGGGGAGAGAGTTCAGGATCCTAACAGCCTGGAGTATGAAGCTGTTGGTGAGTCTGGTGGTGCGGGAGCGCAGGCTCTTGTACCTCTTCCCAGAGGGCAGAAGATCAAACAAAGAGTGAGCAGGGTGACTCACATCACTCACAATCATGGTCGCCTTGCGGGTGAGATGGGAGGCGTAAATGTCCATCAGGGAGGGGAGTGAAGCACCAATAATCTTACCAACCGTGTTCACTATGCGCTGCATTCTATAAATGTACTAAAAAAAATAAACAACTATATCAATACTGTTTTTCTTCTAGAATACTGCAACATTGAAACAAACCAACAATCAATGTCTACATTATTTGATTTTACAATAATGGAATTATGTACACCTGGCAGAAAAGTTTTATTTGTTTTTATGTGTATTGAACCAGGTATCGTTTCTGCGCCTGGCCTCTTTACAATTCATGTAGCTAGCGCAAAGAAATAAGTGAATGTCCTTAAAATTTGAGTGAGACCATAAGAGTATTATGTATTTTACCTACGGTTAATTGCTTTAGTTCTTTTGATTGACATTTGAGGGCTTAACATTTTCCACCATTATCCACCTATGGGACCAAATCTTTAATCAAAACAGTTTAACAGCAGACCAACTTAGATGTACTGTACCCGTGATACTTGAATGATCGTCTTGGTAGACATATACACGTAGAACAGTGGTTCCCAAAGTGGGCGGTACCGCCCCCCTGGGGGCGGTGGAAAGCTCTGGGGGGGCGGTGAGGAAGAAAGGGGCGGTAGGGGGGCGGTAGGGGGGCGGCAGTCGATTTGTACACAACACGCACGCCGCTCTGGCCCAGTCAGATACGACAGCATAGCTACAAAAGCAAAAGCTCAGGTTTGTAATTTCAAGCTTGTAATGTTCAGAATTTTATCTTATAATAAAAACCGCATTCTGGCGGTCAACATCATCTTGAGTTCAAGTCAACATGAAATTGGGGACTCGCCAGAACGCGCCGTGTTGTGTTGTGTTGAGCTGGTTAGGGCAATGGTCCCCAACCACCGGGCCGCGGCCCGGTACCGGTCCGTGGGTCACTTGGTACCGGGCCGCCAAGCCGCACAGAATTTTTTTTTATCGACGATCAATTAATTCAGGTCAAGACGCTCGTCCCGGTCACGTGACATGTTTCCCCAGTCGAGCCCGCAAAGCTAATATGTGGCGACAGGCTAACTAACCAGGCAGTGAAGCATTCAAAACTGCTTCAACACATGGAGACCAAGCATCCTGCAATAAAAGACAAACCTTAAATCACTTCGGGTGTCATTGTCTCCGATTACGTCTAGATGGGACCGGCTCGTTTCTGAGAAACAAACTCAGTGCTCCCACTAATTCAACGTAATGGTAATGATATTATAAATGTATTATTTATTTATTTATATAAATGTATTATTTATTTATATAAATGCCGGTCCGCGAAAATATTTCTGACATGTAACCGGCCCGTGGCGCAAAAAAGGTTGGGGACCACTGCCTTAGATCACGTCCGCCACCATTTTCTGTGAATAAATGGAAGAAAATGAATACATGAGAGGGTAAACTTGCTTTTCATACCTTCAATGTTGTCATTTTTGTCTTTAAGTAGGCCTATTTATGAAATGCGATAAAATGCTGTATTTTACATGGTTTTATTTTTTTGTTTTTGTTTTTGGGGGGGGGGGGGGGGGTAGGAGGGGGCGCTAGGAATTCACTGGGGAGCCAAAGGGGGCGCCAGCCTGCAAAAGTTTGGGAACCACTGACGTAGAAGATACTAATAACATTTTTCACATCTATAATACCAGTCAATAGTCTGAACACCCAGGAGCATGCCATTTAATTACTGGGTGTGTCCACACACAAAAGCTAGCAGCATTAAATACATTTACAGTAGATGTGAGACATTTTCGAACATTTCCCAAGTCGTGACCTTGCTAAACATGGGTGAAAGTGGTAGATATATTGCTGACTGGGAAAATGTTTGTGTACATTTCAATATCTATTGCACAAATGAGATGGGGCAGCATGGGGGTGTAATAGTCAGACAATGTGCATGTCTGCCACACAACTGAGTTAGTTAAAGCTGCATGCACTTCAGAAGATAGAATGTAAAAGCCAAAGAAAGTAAACAATAGACATTTTTTAAATTGGTTTTAAGACACAACACAAATTCGAACAACAAAAATGGTATCCCTTTACATTATGGATTGCAAGAAGAGCTAAACAAAACAAAGAAGTAGTTCACTATTATACCACTTTTTTCAAATAACTATTTATTGAATTGACTTTCTGAATGAAATAGAATATTTCCGCTGCTCTTGCTTTTGTTTATCCATCCATTTTCTATACTGCTTATCCCCCTGGGGGTCGTGGGTGTGCTGGAGCCTATCATCGGGCAGGAGGCGGGGGACACCCTGAACCAGTTGCCAGCCGATCGCAGGGCACACAGAGACGAACAACCATTCGCACTCACATTCACAACTATGGGCAATTTGGAGTGCTCAATTGGCCTACAAAGCACGTTTTTGGGATGTGGGAGGAAACCGGAGTGCCCGGAGAAGACCCACGTGGGCACGGGGAGAACATGCAAACTCCACACAGGGAGGGTCGTAGGTGGAATTGAACCGACACCCTCCTAACTGTGAGGCGGACATGCTAATGGGCTGCATGTCGGCAACCAGAGCGAAAAAGCTGGAACTCGCGCTTTAGAGGATGAGAGCAGTTCCAACTCATGTAGAGTACAGCTCAGACAGTCTCAATTGGGACTTCTCCACCAACTTACTGGCCCATTTAACCACTTGGTAAAGGGAGTTTTTAAATCTCTCAAAAGCTGATTCCCATATCAAGTTACCAAAGAAAAAGACAACACAGGTTCAATATAAGCTCAATAGCATATATTCCAGACATTGATATTCGAGCAGGACAGCTTTCTGAGGCATGACATACGCTGATGACTCCTTTTGCATATTGTCTCACAATTGTCACTCATACTTAGTTTAGACCAGGGGTCACCAACTCCGGTCCTCAAGGGCGCCAATCCAGCCTGTTTTAGATGTATCCCCCCTGTAACACACCTGATTCAAATAATCAGGATCGCTATCAGCCTTAATAGAGCTTGCCGATGAGCTGATCATTTGAATCAGGTGTGTTGTTGTAGGGCTGCACCTAAAACAGGCTGGATTGGCGCCCTTGAGGACCGGAGTTGGTGACCCCTGGTTTAGACTCTAAACTAATTCAGAGACCCTAAACTTTAGAGTCTCTGAATGATCCCAAATAGTTGTATCCACACATTCCACTGGTTGGCTTTTGATGATTGTATGATAATGTGGAAAAGTTTCTTTTCTGAAGTCTATACACGTCCTTTGTTTTATCTACATTTAAAACTAAAAAGAAGTGATCACACCAGCTGATGAAGTCATTAATGACAGGGCCATGTTCAGATTGGTCATCGTGAACCAAACTGACAGTGACTGCATCGTCTACAAATTTTACAATGTAACTATTCTTGTGTTTACTCTGACACATATTTGTGTAGAAAATGAAGAGTAATGGTGACAGGATGCAGCCTTGAGGGGATCACATGTTGGAGTAGAGAGGCTCCAATACAGTACCTAATCCTGGTTAAAAACTCCAAAATCCAACCAACTATATTGTGACTCAAGTTAAAGTGCTCCAGCAATCTTGTCGCTAAAATGTGGGGTTGGATTCAATTAAAAGCCAAAGAAAAGTCGATGAACGACAGTCTGGCGTGCGTTTTGCTTCAGTCCAAATGTTTGAACAAAAGGTTTAAAAGCGTGATGATGGCATCCTCTTGCCCTTTGCCGCTAAGGGCCAGGGACAAAGCCTTTAGAGCGGGGGATGAGGCTGGCTTGAGGACTGCAAGGGCTGACCTGTACCGGGGCATCAAAGATGCAAAGAGGGCGTTCTCGTGCAAAATTACCGCCCACTTCAAGGACAGCAGGGACGCACGGAGCCTTTGGCATGGCATTCAGACCATCACGGATTACAAGCCCGCGCCGCAGAGCTGTGAGGGCGACGTCCGTCTGCTCAATGACCTCAACCGCTTCTTTGCTCGCTTCGACGCTCAGAACAGCACTTGCCCACTGAAGGCCACTCCCCCTTCACACGAGCTGCCCCTGTGCCTCTCCGCCGACAGCGTGAGGAGGGCGCTTGCCGCTATCAACATCCGTAAGGCGGCGGGCCCTGACAACATCCCGGGTCGTGCGCTGAAGGACTGCGCTGGTGAGCTGACGGATGTCTTCACAGACATCTTTAACACTTCCCTGCAGCAGGCCATCGTCCCGTCATGTTTCAAAGCTGCCACCATCGTACCTGTGCCGAAGAAACCCGCTCCGTCCTGCTTCAATGACTACCGCCTCGTGGCACTTACGCCCATCATCATGAAGTGCTTTGAGCGGCTTGTCATGGAGCCCATCCGATCCGTTCTCCCCCCCCACCATTGACCCCTTCCAGTTTGCGTACCGAGCCAAACGGTCCTCTGAGGATGCCATCTGCTCTGCCCTCCACTCGGCCCTCACCCACCTGGAGAGAAGGGACTCGTATGTGAGATTGCTGTTTGTGGACTTCAGTTCTGCCTTCAACACCATTGTGCCACAACGCCTCATCAGCAAACTTGACACGCTGGGCCTCAGTACCTACCTCTGCAACTGGCTACTGGACTTCCTCTGTCAGAGGCCACAGGTAGTACGTGTTGGCGACAAAATCTCCGCCAGCATCACGCTGAGCACGGGGGCCCCCCAAGGCTGTGTGCTCAGTCCGCTGCTCTTCACCCTCCTGACGCATGACTGCACTGCAACCTACAGCGACAACCGTATAGTTAAGTTTGCTGACAACACGACTCTGGTGGGTCTCATCACCAAGGGAGACGAGACTCAATACAGGCTGGAGGTTGACCTTCTGACCATGTGATGCAGGGACAACAACCTCCTGCTGAACGTCGACAAGACCAAGGAGATTGTTGTGGACTTCCGGAAGGGTCACACCCAACACCTGCCGCTGACCATCGACGGTGCTGTGGTGGAGAGAGTGAGCAGCGCCAAGTTCCTGGGGGTGCACATCAGTGAGGATCTCTCCTGGTCCACCAACACCGCATTACTGACAAAGAAAGCCCAGCGCCGCCTGTACTTCCTGCGGAAACTCAGGCGAGCGAGCGCCCCTCCGGCCGTCATGACTACGTTTTACCGCGGCACCATTGAGAGCGTCCTCTCCAGCTGTATTGCTGTTTGGGGGTGGCGGCTGCACTGACTACAACTTGAAGGCCCTGCAGCGCATAGTGAACACGGCTGGTAAGATTATTGGTGCTTCGCTCCCCTCCTTGAAGGACATTTACACCTCCCATCTCACCCGCAAGGCGACCACGATTGTGAGTGATGTGAGTCACCCCGCTCACTCTTTGTTCGAGCTTCTGCCCTCTGGGAAGAGGTACAGAAGCCTGCGCTCCCGCACCACCAGACTCTCAAACAGCTTCATACTCCAGGCAGTCAGGATCCTGAACTTGCTTCCCCGTTCTGCGTAGCGTCCTGTACTTTTACTGTCTGTATGCACACTGGCTTTTATTCGTTGTGTTATCTATTTATTTATTATTTATTGTTACTCTTATTTATTGTTTGTGCCTTCTTGTATTTATATTGCGTTGTTTACTTGTGTGTCTATCGTGTAATATGTCTTGTCACCGTGGGATAGGGAAAACGTAATTTCGATGTCTTTGTGTGTCTCGGCATGTGAAGATGTTGACAATAAAGCAGACTTTGACTTTTTGACTTTTAATAGAGTTCAGATTTCACCATCTTTTCAAACGTTTTCATTATTAGGGAAGGAAGTGTAACTACGGTGGTGCACTGGTTAGCACGTCAGCCTCACAGGAGGGTGTGGGTTCAATTACACCTCTGGCCCTCCCTGTGTGGAGTTTGCATGTTCTCCGCGTGCCCGCGTGGGTTTTCTCCGGGCACTCCGGTTTCCTCCCACATCCCCAAAAACATTCTTGGTAGGGCGATTTAGCACTCCAAATTGCTCCTAGGTGTGAGTGCAAGTGCGGGTGGCTGTTCGTTTCTGTGTGCCTTGTGATTGGCTGGCAACCAGTTCAGGGTGTCCCCCGCCTACTGCCTACAGAAAATGGATGGATGGATGGATGGATGGATGGATGGATGGATGGATGGATCGATGGATGGATGGATCGATGGATGGATCAGACCTTTGTGCATCAGTACTGTCAGACATTTCAGTATCAGCTTTAATTTCCAGTTGCAGATTTTAGGTAAGTTCACGCTTAGTACCTCTCACAGGAATACTGTATAGACACAGTTTGTAAATTTGACTATTCAGTTTTGAACATGACAAAATCTTAAGTGGTTAATATAGCAGGCGCCAAATGTTGGGACAATAGTACCATCTCTAATAACAGTACTATCTCTATATAGCTGCTGTCGGCCTAGTTTTATCCGGAGATACAGTGCTATCCTGTCATCGAAATGGCAAATAAACACCAGAGGAGTTCTTGAAAAACAAACATGTGCGCACACACACACACCTATATCTTTATCAAGTCATTCATTACTCAACAAAATTAGTAACAAACATGTAAGAGAGCGTATGGTGAGAGCAGTCAAACCATCTGTCCCTAATCAAGTCAACTATTGTTTTTTACTACGGATTTGATTCTGGCTCCGGCCTTTCTGTATTGACTATGCATGTTCTCCCCGTGCCTGCATGGGTTGCCTCCGGGTACTCCCATTTCCTCCCACATTCCAAAAACATGAATGGGAGGCCAATTGAGTACTCCAAATTGCCTGTAGATGTGAGTGTGAATGGTTGTTCGTCTATGTGTTCCCTGCGATTGGCTGGCAGCCAATTCAGGGTGTACCGACCCTACTGTCCAAAGTCAGCTGGCAGAAGCTTCAGCACCCCCACGACCGTCATGAGGAAAAGCGGTTCAGAAAATGGATGGATGGATAGATGGATGGATGGATGGAGGCAAATTCTTCTCTGTGAGTTTGGTTAGGTGTGAAAGAAAGTTTTATGCATGACTGCTATCCTTTGGCACAGGGGTCACCAACATGGCACCTGTGGTTACCTCAGGTTTTTTCTCTGCCGGACGCCCTCTTCCTTCTCAGCCCAGGCTCCCAATACTTTTCAGGCTTGGACGATTGTGTTTTCTCCAGCGTGGAACTCATCTCCCTGACTCTAAAGTAAGTTTGAATCTTTTATTACATTGTCGATCTTGTTTTTCACAGCCAGAGTGCCTGTGAGAGCGGAGGCTTCGATCATCGGACGCAAAGTATGGCTGCGGATCAAGAGGTTTGTGCGGCTTCGTGCACCAACTGCACCCTTCTCTTAGAGAGGTTGTCCCTGCTAGAGGGACGTGTCCGCCAGTTAGAGCAGAATTGCGCGGTAACTGTAGATGTGGCGGATACAGACGCGGGCTGTAGTCAGCCCGCTAGCCCAGTTAGCATTAGCCCCAAGCGGCTTGCTAATCGCGATGAGCCAGGTAAGACGCATAGCCGTCCAAAGTCATCTCGGTCTACTGGCCCTCGCACTTTGGTCATAGGTGACTCCATTACCCGAAATATTACGCTTAAAAATCCAGCCACGGTAATGTGTATTCCTGGGGGCAGAGCACCCGACATAGAAGCTAATCTTAGGGAGCTGACTCGCAATAGGTCTAGTCAACAGCGTAGTTCCATCAACACTAGCTACTCGGACATAGTGATACACGTCGGCTCCAATGATGTTAGGATGAGGCAATCGGAGATCACAAAGAGAAACATAGCGAGGACTTGTGATCTCGCCAGAAAGATGAGTCGGCATCGAATATTTGTCTCTGGCCCCCTGCCTGGGAGAGGCACTGATGAGAGGTTTAGTAGATTAGTCTCCCTTAATCGATGGATGGCTGGGTTCTGTAAGAAGCAGGGACTGTATTTTATAGATAACTGGCCATCCTTCTGGGGCCGCCCCGACCTGCTGAGGAAGGACGGCCTTCACCCTAACCGTGAAGGCGCCTTCACTCTTTCTAGGAATATAGATTACTGTTTGAGCCACACATGACAGGTCACTTTAGAGCAGGCCGGGTCACAGGTGATTAGACCACCTGTCAAAATGGGTTTGGAGTCTGTTAAGATAAAGTTAACTAGCGCTAGGCTAGACTCCCAGCATGCACATAGCTCCTTGTGTAGACTAGAGCATGATAGTTTGAATAGTGCTACAGTACACATAAATGCACTTTCTACTGGGGTAGTAGACAAATCCAATCACTCCACCCCGACCGGTTTTGCTGATAAAACGGTGCCGGTTTCAGATAATTCTACACGTGTAACAAATATTTACTATCAGATTCCCACGGTCGTATCATCCCACCGCACTAACAAACATTTGAGAGGTGATGTCAGGCCTAGAGAACACAATCTTACTCGCATCTCGTATAAATATCTTTCGATAGATAGGCACCCGGATCGACCAATTACACTTAAACTTGGTTTTATGAATATTAGATCGCTTCATACGAAAGCCATTCTCGTTAATGATCTCATCACATAACATAATCTAAACGTTTCTGGTCTCTGCGAGACCTGGTTAAAACCTAATGAACTGATGCCGCTTAATGAGGCCTCGCCTCCAAATTTTGTGAGCTCGCATGTTGTGCGTTCTCGAAAAAAGGGTGGGGGTGTCGCCCTCATCTCGAATTCCGAGCTTAGTTTTAGGCCTCGTTCGATCAACGTATTTAAAACGTTTGAGGTTCTCACTGTCCGATCCACCGCTTTACCGTCATTTTATCTTGCTGTTATTTACCGTCCACCCGGGGCTTACTCTGGCTTCCTGGATGAATCTTCAGAATTTGTGGCTGATCTAGTAACCAATGCGGATAATATAATTATCATGGGCGATTTCAACATCCACATGAATTTACCGTCAGAGCCACTTACTTCGACGTTTCAGACTTTAACTGATTCGTTTGGTTTTACGCGAGCCGTACAGGCAGCAACGCATAAGAATGGAAATACCATAGATCTGGTATTATCCCGAGGACTTGCAACCTCAAATATTGCAGTACTGCCATACACTACTGTTTTGTCTGATCATTACTTATTAAAATGCAAATTCTTGTTCCTTGTCAAAGACAAGAGGGCAATCAGCATTATAGGAGCCGTCATTTCAACTCCATGACTGCAACTGCGCTATCTGAGATACTGTCGCCGGCAACCGCTATATTTCTCACATACGCTGGCTCTATTGATAATCTCACAAATAAATTCAATGCGACATTGTTAAATGCCATTGACTCTGTGGCGCCGTTACGTCTGAAAACTCGCCGTAGAGTGCCTACTCCGTGGTTCACAGATGAAACGCGTACGCTTAAGCAATTATGTAGAAAGCATGAGCGCAGATGGCGTCTAACCAAACTTGAGGTTTTCCATCAGGCATGGCAGGATAGCCTCCTGAAATATAAAGATGCGCTTATTTTAGCAAAAACTCGGTATTTTTCGCAAGTTATTAATCTCAATAAAAATAATCCGAAACACCTATTTGATACATTGGCAAAGCTGACTCTGCGCCAGCCGACCACCGATAGTTCCTTCCACTCAGCTGACGAGTTCATGAATTTTTTTTGCTCAAAAGATTGAATCCATTAGGGATGAGATCAAGAATACCATTCCAATCGCTCGGTCGAGCCCGCCGTTTATCAACGCTGATGATCATGCAACAACCCTCTCAACTTTTAAAAGCGTGTCTCTTGAAAGGCTTACACAATTGGTTAGTGCGGCTAAACAAACATGTTTACTCGACCCTCTTCCAGCCAAACTACTTAAAGAATTATTTCAAATTTTAGGACCGTCCGTCTTAAATATAATCAATCTGTCTGTCTCCTCTGGGATAGTGCCAACAGCCTTTAAAACCGCTATCATTAAACCGTTACTTAAGCGACCAAATCTTGACCCGGACTATCTCAGTAATTATAGGCCAGTTTCAAACCTCCCATTCATAGCAAAACTTCTTGAAAAAGTAGTAGCGCAGCAGCTTATTGATTACATGGTCGCCAATAATCGATATGACACTTTTCAGTCTGGTTTTAGAGCTAATCATTCCACTGAGACAGCACTTGCTAAAGTGACTAACGATCTGTACTGTTACTACTCGATCTTAGTGCTGCCTTCGACACTGTAGACTTCGATATTTTATTAGGGCGTCTTAAAAGTTACGTTGGTATTTCAGGGTCAGCACTAGGCAGGTTCCATTCCTATCTATCAAACAGGACGCACCGAGTGGTCCATGGCAATGCGTCCTCGGAGCTCTATAATGTTACGTGTGGTGTCCCACAGGGATCGGTCCTCGGACCAATTCTTTTTAATATTTATATGATTCCGCTTGGCGACATAATACGTAAATATAATATTAGTTTTCAATGCTATGCGGATGACACCCAATTATATATGCCGTTATCGATGACAGATCCGCGGGATTGTTGTAATCTTGAGGCGTGCCTTGCGGAGATCAAGCAATGGATGTCTCTCAACTTCCTTCGTCTTAACCCAGATAAAACTGAGATGTTGATAATTGGTCCAACTCGTTATCAACACTTATTCAAGGAAACCGCTATAACTATAGATAACCGTACTATCACTCAAAGCGATACTGTAACAAATCTCGGGGTAATATTTGACCAAACTCTCTCCTTTCAAAAGCACATTAAGAATATAACCAGAATTGCGTTTTTTTACCTTCGTAATATTGCAAAGATTCGTCCGATCCTCTCGACCGGTGATGCAGAAACTATTATACATGCGTTCGTCACGTCGCGCCTGGACTACTGTAATGTACTATTTTCGGGTCTTCCTAAATCCCGCATCAAAAGTCTACAGTTAGTACAAAATGCTGCTGCAAGGCTGCTCTCTCGGCGAAGTAAATTTGATCACATTACCCCAATACTAGCCAACTTACATTGGCTCCCGGTCTATTTAAGATGTGACTTCAAGGTTCTTCTATTAACCTATAAATCACTCCATGGCTTAGCACCTTCATATCTCGTCGACCTAGTTGTTCCTTATGTTCCGTCTCGTACCCTTCGTTCGCAAAACGCTACCCTTTTAGCGACACCGAGGGCCAAGAAAATGTCTGCAGGCTCTAGAGCATTTTCTATTCGGGCTCCAGAGCTTTGGAATGCCCTACCAATGGATATTAGAACTGCTACCTCAGTAGCAACATTTAAGACACGTTTAAAGACACATTTCTATGACATGGCCTTTAACTAACCTGTAGTGGCCGATTCGGCTGGAGTTTGTTTTCCCTCCCTCTCCACCCCCTCCCTCCCCCCTCCCCGGCCGGGGAGGTGGTTAGGTGGCACCCATGCTGACAGCGGCTATCTGGATTCTCGTGGGCCAATTCAGGATGGGGGAACTGCAGCTCAACCTCCTCGTAGACACTGCCAGGACAATTGAGGGCTCCTTCGGCAGCCCTCTGCTTTGACATGGACATCCACTTTTTATTTCATTGATGTTCATGTTGTATCATTTGTGCCCTCTCTGCATCCATTCCAACCTGGTGATCCTGAAAGGGGGATCCATCCATCTGTGGTCCCTTCTCAAGGTTTCTCATTTTCCCCCGGTAGGGGTTTTTAAGTTTTTCCTTGCCCTTTTGGGAGCTTAAGATCAGGGGATGCTTTGAGAATAATTGTCAATTTCTGTCTATGTGAAGCCCTTTGAAACTGCTTGTGATTTAGGGCTATACAAATAAACTTGACTTGACGTTACCAGGTAACCTGTTCTAAAAACAACAACTTATCAGTGATGAAACATTGTGAGTTTTTTTGTTATTGAAGTGATTGTTGAAAATGTAAACCCTGGCACAGATTTATTGAAAGAAAGTGTTATAGTTTGATGTTTTCTGTTTACTGAGACATCATTAACATGGTGTCTTTAGAAAAATAACTAGTTATCAGTTATGACATTTAATAAAAATATTGAATGTAATTTGATGTGTATCAAACTGGTACCCTAAGCATTAATCAATACCCCAAAGTATCTCTTAGTTTTAAAGAGGTTGGTGACCCCTCTTGAGACACCAGCAGCTTGAAATACCTGATTGTGAAGTGTAAATTTACTTAACTATGTGTACGAAAAAATAGATATCAATCTATTGCAAGTGAAGCATTAAATGTGAAGCTCTGTAATGCTTTGTGCTGTTCTTTTTGTCCCATTTGAACATTATACACAGTTTCAACGTAACTCTTATGGCATGTTAGGGAATTTACTCTGATAGCCGTGAACTATTTTGAAGTGGCTGGGTTCGGGGAGGAGTATTGTGCTGTGCTGCCATTCATTTCCAAATGCAGTCAGCACTAGCGCACTGTGTGCTCAGTTGGAGCATTGGGCATTCCGCTTTTGGTCCACTCGAATATCTGAACGGCAGTTTTGAGCAACACATTGAAAAGTGAGCCAGTGTATGCTCGGAGAATACTTCCGAACCCGCCCTAAATGTGACTTTTTTTCCCCAAAAATATTAAAATGCTGCCTACATCTACAAGATGATCACAATATTGGGGTGCGGTTTGTGTCTTCCTTTGTAAAGTAAAATATGAAAAAGATTAGACAGCACAATCAACTGCAACCAAAGGTAGCTCACATTGATGGCCACAATAGAATGTCACCGATCCTTTTATGGAATTTGTGGAACCATGTAAAACCAGGTACGATACTGTGATTGGGTCAGGTAACCAAACTGTGGCACATCTGATTGGTAATTTCCTTTGCTAATTACATTGTAATTGGTTGCAGGGTTTGTGACGATGTGGAGCAGTGTACTTCAAAGGCTAGTTCAATAGCTATGAGAAATAAGGACAGTACATACCTTCTCTGTCTGTAAACATCATTAAGTGTTGAAAAAGTATTTCACGTTTTCAAAAAGAGACAAATTCCTGAGTTTTTCAAACAGTTGAAAATAAGTCAGCATGTGCGCTAAAGTCAGATCTTATTGCCACTTACATTTCATCAACCTTTATTGCAAAGCACCGGTGTCTCGAAAGACATTTGATTCGTGACAATCCAGTAGTGATAAATGTCTTACCAGTCTATTACAACACGTGTGTTTGGGTTAGGGTTATGATTTCAAAAAAAATTCTCTTTGTTCATTTGTGCTGTTGTGTAGCCAATTCAAAACAAGAATACGTACCTGGAAGATTGATGAAATAATAGAAAGGGTAGTTAAATGAAATTTCTGATTTGAATTAAGTTTGCTTAAAAACAGTTGGATACACAGCAAGTAGCATCATGTCACCATGTCTGTCTTTGGTAAAAGAAAAAGAAGAAAGAAAAACCAATGCAACAAACGACATTATTCTGTAGTTTACGTTCGGTAGGTATATAGGACTGTCTCAGAAAATTAGAATATTGTGATAAAGTTCTTTATTTTCTGCAGAGGCGTAGCCAGGAATTTTTCCAGTAGGGGCGCACGCCCACAGGAAAAAAAAATCAAACATCACCCACGCCGTTCGCTGATCGCTAAAACAACATCCGGGTCCGGGTGGCAAACGGTGAGTGGATAACATCGCGCACATAGAATAGCGCAAGGACATTCGCGCAAGACCGAAAGAAAAAAACGGCATGAAAATGAAAAATCGAAAAAGCTCGATTTTTTTCAACCGGGGCGCAGGGAGTCCTAACGGGGGCTACGCTTCTGGTTTTCTGTAATGCAATTAAAAAAACAAAAAAATCTTACATTCTGGATTCATTACAAATCAACTGAAATATTGCAAGCCTTTTATTATTTTAATATTGCTGATTATGGCATACAGCTTAAGAAAACTCAAATATCCTATCTCAAAATATTAGAATATCATGAAAAAGTATAGTAGTAGGGTATTCAACTAATCACTTGAATCGTCTAATTAACTCAAAACACCTGCAAGGGTTTCCTGAGCCTTGAAAAACACTCAGCTTGGTTCAGTAAACTAAATCACAAACATGGGGAAGACTGCTGATCTGACTGCTGTCCAGAGGACCATCATTGACACCCTCCATCAGGAGGGTAAGACACAAAAGACAATTCTCAAAGAGCAAGCTGTTCACAGTGCAGTTTCAAAGCACATCCACAAAAACTCTGTAGGAAGGGGGAAATGTGGCAGGAAACGCTGCACAATCAAGAGAGATGACCGCAGCCATAACAGCATTGTGAAGAAGAGTCGCTTCCAGAATTTGGGGGAGCTTCAAAGACAGTGGATTCCAGCTTTACTCCAGGTATCAAAAGCCACTGTTTGTTTCCGAGAAATGGGCTACAATAGCCGTATTCCCTGGGTCAAGCCACTTCTGAACTCAAGACAACTGATTTGGGCTACGGAAAAGAAGCACTGGACAGTTGCAGAGTGGTCCAAAGTCCTCTTTTCAGATGAAAGCAAGTTTTGAATTTCATTTGGAAGTCAAGGCGCCAGAGTCTGGAGAAAGGCTGGAGAGGAGCAAAATCCAAGTTGCTTGAAATACAGAGTGAAGTCACCACAGTCAGCAATGGTTTGGGGAGCCATGTCAGCTGCTGGTGTTAGTCCACTGTGTTTCATCAAGTCCAGAGTAAATGCAGATTTTAGAGCACTACATGCTTCCGTCTGCTGAAAAGCTCTATGGAGATGATGATTTTCATGTTCCAGCATGATCTGGCACCTGCCCACAGTGCCAAAACGAAGCTGAAAGACACCAGACCCAACAATGCAAATGAGCTAAAGGCTGCTAATGAAGCATCCTGGCCATCCATAACACCTCAGCAATGCCACAGGCCTCCACGCCACGCCGCAGTGATGCAGTAATCCGTCCAAAAGGATTCCCAACCAAGTACTGAGTTTATTAATGGACATTTTCAAATGTTTGATTTTGTTTTGCTGTTATAAATCTTTTTTTTTTTTACTTGGTCTGAGGAAATATTCTAATATTTTGAGATAGGATTCATGAGTTTTCTTAAACTGTAAGCCATAATCAGCAATATAAAAATAATAAAAGGCTTGCAATATTTCAGTTGACTTGTAATGAATCCAGAATGTATGATATTTTTGATTTTTTAATTGCATTACAGAAAATGATGAACTTTATCACAATATTCAAATTTTCTGAGACAGTCCTGTATACTTGAACTGTCCCACAAATCAAGCATTTTAGCATCATTACTGTAAAATTACCCCTGGATTGTAGTATAATGCAAAATTGCTTCCCTCAAGTATTTACCTATAATTCCTGTAAAGTTAGACATCAATTCTAAGATAATGCACAACTACTTCTCTTCTACAAGCTGTTCACCTATGACAAACAGTAAAACGCCAAGCTATAAGCTCTACTGCACTGTACTACCACTCGATGTGCTTTGTCATGTGTGTTGGGTTCTGGCTTTTAAAAACCTTTCTGAACTTTCACTAAATGAATGGTCATGGGAAACTCAGTAGGCAATATCCAAGAATCCACAGGGAATCGCAACTCTGCTAGACCCCCCTTGGATGACTAGTGTGTCACTGTCTGGTACTGTTCCATGCCACTATGTCATCCCTGGGGCATTGAAAGTAAGACTGTAGGAACTACTGCTTTTTGTGAACATATATTTTACCACTGGAATTGTATATTTTCAATGTCTTCCTCTAAATATTTTCTTTTTTATATTATATATATTTTTTATATCTATATATTAGTCGATGTTACCCTGGCGGAACGTAATAGCTTTAGAACATTGACTAGAAAAAACATGTATTTGTTTGAAGACATGATTATCATGAAAAAATATAACTGTATTAAATATAATTGTTTTTATTGCAGCACCAGTCAAGGACAAATGTAATTAAGTCTGACTGCAAATAAGTCTTGTATTGCCACCTTTACATATGACACAGCTCTTCTAAATGTAAAGACACATTCATGCTTTTCAGTGTGATCTATCCATTTTAGGCGTCGCACAGCATTGCCCTCGTTCAACACAGCCAGTGTCTTTCTGCCAAATGTTATTTCATAACTGAGCCTCTTTGCAAACAGCCATTTTGTGTCACAGAGGCAGTTCTGCAGTGCTTCTATGGTCTCGTAGTATTTCACGGCCCATGCTCACACTGCAGGGGATACATTGTGCACTGGTCACTGAATGAAGTTTGAGGCATTGGCCGCCTGTGGCCTTTAAATGTCCTACTGTCTAACCTTGTTCCATGGCATCCCTTCACCCACCAGGCAGCCATTTTGTGCCAAATGGAAAAGATGAGCAGCTGAAGGTGCCAGGGTGATACTCATAATTGTCGAGTAATGCTTCTTTTATTTCACAAGATATTTTTATTTTTATCTTGTGATATGTGTATTCTAACAATCATACAATCAATAAAAAAGCACACAATAATAAAAAAAAAAAAAACGTGAAAAGCATGACTATATTTGTGAATTGGAAAAAATTGTGGATCTGAAAAACACGTGAAAATCAAAACTATATTTGCGGATCTGAATAATGTGAAAATTACAAACATATTTTTAGATTTGAAAACACTTGGAATGCATATTGGAAAACAAATATGGATGCATTTATGTGAATGACTTAAACCTACCTACAGTAGTCAAATTTCCACCAATGCCCCGTAGGTTAACAGCACTGATGGCGCCCGTTGTTAACCTGGGCGTCGACCGATCCGGTATGGAATTAACAGACTGATTTTGCATCATGAGTAATTTTGGCAAATTTTTACGCCGGATGCCCTTCCTGATGCAACCCTCTGCATTTACCCGGGCTTGGGACCGGCACAGAAAAGACTCTGGCTTGTACCCCCCTATGGCTGCATTATGTGAATAACTTTGACACAAGTGTAATATAATCATGACAAACCCGATTGACACGTTAAGATGACTACATGCTCATTAACCCCAAACTATAGAAGACATTTTGATTTTTTTTCCACCTTTTGAATGTTCTAGGCATATTATGCAGAAATGATTTTAGTCACTTTTAGGGAAATGCTGTAAAATTGCCTGTAATGTAGCGGAATTTCAGTGTTGTCCCTCACACTTATATTTTTCTTACTCTTATTTTTAAGAACAATATATAACAAAAAAATGAATACCAGAGTTAAAAACACTGGCTCCAGACTGTATGTACAAGTTATTAAAAAGAAAAAAAAAGTGCATGTTTTATATGATGACTAGACGTGAAAATGTCAAATCATCTCCTCGGAAACATCCCTTGGTGGCTGTGCGCTTGTTTTTTTTTTTGGCTGTCTTGGCAGCTGAAGAACCTCCATCATCTGGTGAACTGTCTCTTGTGGGTGGTCAAGGGGCTGCCACTTGAGGAAACTGGGTTTGCAGATGGTCGCCCTTGCTTTGGCACTGAGACAGCTGTGCCAATCAGGATAACAGAGGACGGCAAATGCGCCTGAAACCGTCTCCTGTTTAATATCACTTTCTTTGGATATGTTGTGATGTGGGTCCTTGTTGTCCTTGACCTCTTTAGTTGCTTTGGGGCTTTTTATTTAGTTAAGAACTTTGGTCCTTTATTTGGTCACGCGGGATTGGACTGGAACATAGAGAAAAACGCAGAGTCCACATTTGGTCACTCGGGATTGGACTCTGCATTTTTCTCTATGTTCCAGAGTCCAATCCCGCGTGACCAAATAAAGGACCAAATATATATGTATATATACATATATACGTATGTATAGATAGATAGATAGATAGATAGATAGATAGATAGATAGATAGATAGATAGATAGATAGATAGATAGATAGATAGATAGATAGATGGATAGATGGATAGATGGATAGATGGATAGATGGATAGATAGATAGATAGATAGATAGATAGATAGATAGATAGATAGATAGATAGATAGATAGATAGATAGATAGATAGATAGATAGATAGATAGATAGATAGATAGATAGATAGATAGATAGATAGAAATCCCTCGTTTATCACGGATAATTGGTTCCAGGACCACCCGCAATAGGTGGAAATCCAAGATGTAGAGAAAATATATTGTTACAATATCTATAAAAGACTTTTATGAACCTTCATTCTATGTTATTGTATTTTTAAACACTGTATATTGTACTTTTAAATGTTTTTGTGTTCTTAAACACTTTAGTGAACATTTTAAAACAGATTTTCATAAACATTCTTTATTTAATTAAATAGGGAAATAAAGAAAATAAAAATAAATATATACAACATCCATACAAGACCTTTATGAACCTTTCTAGTAGTTTTGTACACTTTATTGTTTTTTAAATATTTTTTGTATTTGTAAACACAAATTTTTAAAGTCAAATTGACTTGCAGAAACATTCTTATTTATTCAAATAAATAAGAAAGTCAATATGCGCAAATATATTGTTACAAGACTTTAGTGAACCTTTTTTAAAGTGTAAACGTGTCTGGCTCCTCTGCTCTTGCGTGCTGGCTGACTGACGCGCCCCCGCGGCCCTGTGCGAGCGCATCACCACATGACTTTTATGATTTCATTTTCATACACTCTATTGTACTTTTAAATACGTTATTGTATTTTGAACACTTCTTAAAACATTTTTAAGTCTCACGGCTCCTTTCTGCTCTTGCGCGCTGCCGACTGACGCGCCCCCGCGGCCCAGCGCGAGCGCATCAGCAAAAGACTATAATTTTATTTGTATACACTCTATTGTACTTTTAAATACGTTATTTTATTTTAAACACTTTTTAAAAAATTTAAAGTGTCACGGCGCCTCTCTGCGCTTGCGTGCTGGCCGACTGACGTTCCCCCGCGGCACAGCGTGAGCGCATCTGCACAAGACCCTTTCATAATTTAATTTTCAAACATTTTTTTGCATTTTTAAACATTTTCTAAAGTGTACTTAAATGTGTCTCGGCTCCACTTTGCTCTTGCGGTGCTGACCGGCTGACACACCCCGGCAGCCCAGCTTTAGGGCATCCAGACATTGCTCAGAGGCACGATCTGCGGTTAGTGCTCATCACCGGCCCCTGTCCCAAAACCTGGACGATAGTGCTTTTTTTCTACGTGCGGGGTTACGCTCACTGCCGTTGTCCCGACTGATTCTGCACGGCGGTGCATTTTTCCTTTGTGCGCGCCTATGTCATGTCTCCGCTCTCGCCCTCCCGCGCTAGAACTCTGAGGCACGCATCGCCAATACGGAACTGCTAATCGTCAGTCCTCACAGTTTTGTCTGTTTTGACACACGCCTGGCACCTGATTCTCGTTTGCCTGACCTGCTGTGTTACGAGATGCCTGCACGACGCGAGCTCGCTGACTGGCTGGTAATTTTAAAATGTAAACCTGCAACGGCTCCGCTCTGCTCTTGCCGTGCTGACCAACTGTCGCGCCCCCGCTGCCCAGTACGAGGGCATCCGCACAAGACTTTTTAGAATTCTATGACGGGCAAACAGGACAATCCGATCGGGAGTGACAAGCAGATTACTACTAGTTCTACTCTGCTTAGCAATCGAGAAGCCTGGATGTGATAGTATGCGTGTAATGAAGTGCAAGTGCTGATATGTTGATGCAGACAGAGTGAATAAGGTGCGGGAGGCTGAGATAAAATGTTAGAACTGCTAAACCAATCCACTGCAAGGACACAGATCAACATGTTCCCATTGGCCATTAGTTGTCATATGGGCAGACAAAGCCCTGCGCCGAGGTTGTGTGCTTCATTGCATATGATGCTGCGGATGTGTAGCATGTGCGTGTGTGTGTGTCAGACTAAAAAAATAAGAAAATCCGCGATGCAGCGAATCATTCCGCAATATTTGTTTTAAAAGAAAATCTGCCATAGAGCGAGGCCATGCTAGAGGAAGTAGCGAGGGATTACTGTATATATATGCGTATATATATAAAAAATTCCCCTCTCACCCTCCGCGGGTGGTCTCCCACTCCAAGCTCGGGTCCTCTACCAGAGGCCTGGGAGCTTGAGGGTTCTGCGCAGTATTTTGGCTGTTCCTAGCACTGCACTCTTCTGGACTGAGATGTCTGATGTTGTTCCTGGAATCTGCTGTAGCCACTCCTCCAGTTTGGGGGTCACTGCCCCAAGTGCCCCAATGACCACGGGCAGCACCGAGGCCTTCACTTTCCAGGCCTTCTCAAGCTCTTCTTTGAGGCCCTGGTATTTCTCTAGCTTCTCAAGTTCTTATTTCCTGATGTTGCCATCGCTTGGTATTGCTATATCCACTACAACGGCCTTCTTCTGCTGTTTGTCCACCACCACAATGTCCGGTTGGTTCGCCATCACCATCTTGTCAGTCTGGATCTGGAAGTCCCACAGGATCTTGGCTCGCCCGTTCTCTGCCACCTTAGGGGGTGCTTCCCACTTTTAACTTGGGGCTTCCAGTCCATACTCTGCACAGATGTTCCTGTACACTAGGCCAGACACTTGGTTATGACGTTCCATGTATGCTTTCCCTGCTAGCATCTTACACCCTGCTGTTATGTGCTGGACTGTCTCAGGGGCCTCTTTGCACAGCCTACACCTTGGGTCTTGTCTGGTGTGGTAGATCTTGGCCTCTATTGCTCTGGTGTTCAGAGCCTGTTCCTGTGCAGCCATGATGAGTGCCTCTGTGCTGTCCTTCAGTACAGCTTTTTCCAGCCATTGGTAGGATTTCTTGATGTCAGCCACTTCACTTACCTGCCGATGGTACATCCCATGTAGGGGTTTGTCCTCCCATGATGGTGTCTCTAGCCACTCTTCCTCTGTTTGCCATTGTCTGAGACATTCACTGAGCACGTCATCCGTTCGGGCCTTTTCCTTGATGTACTCATGGATCTTGGCTGTTTCAGCCCGAACAGTGGCTCTCACACTCAGTAGTCCTCGACCTCCTTCTTTACGGCTAGTGTACAGTCTCAGGGTGCTGGACTTAGGGTGGAACCCTCCGTGCATGGTTAGGAGCTTCCGTGTCTTGACATCTGTGGTCTGCGTCTCTTCCTTTGGCCAGCTTATTATTCCTGCAGGGTATCTGATGACTGGCAGGGCGTAGCTGTTTATTGCCCGGATCTTGTTCTTGCCATTTAGCTGACTTCTGAGACGCTTACTCGTTGTAGGTATTTGGCTGTGGCTCCTCTCCTTGTGGCTTCATCGAGGTTGCCATTTGCTTGTGGCATACCAAGGTACTTGTAGCTGTCCTCAATGTCTGTTATTGTTCCTTCTGGGAGTGAGACCCCTTCTGCATGGACTACCTTCCCTCTCTTTGTCACCATGCGACCGCACTTCTCTAGTCCGAATGACATTCCAATGTCCGTGCTGTAGATCCTGGTTGTGTGGATCAGTGAATCGCCTGGATAGCTCAGTAGGATAGTCGTCGGACTATCAACCAGCGGGACCCGGGTTCGAGACCTGGTCGGGGCGGAGCCGTACCATCATCCAGTGTGGGTCTGTGGGAGAAACCCTTGTCGATATCGCCTACCTCATAAACAAGGTGAGAGATAAAGAATCATATGAGCTGCCGGCTCAGACGTCGCCCGGCCAAACAAGGTCTGCGTCAGGCGTTGGGGGACCAGAGCGCCTAGATGAGAAGTGGGCTACTGGAACAACGCGGAAATGGGCGAGATGTGAGAACCTAACACTGTTGGAGTGCTACTACTCCATATATATATGTGTATATATATACATACTCATTCTGGATCTCAGGTGAGAGGTAGGTGGCATTATGTCTCATTTTCTTCTTGAGCGAAGCAAACTCTGGATTGAGCTTGGAAGTGTAATCGACCAACTCTAGAAAATTCCCCCTATGAAAAGAACCTGAGCTTTCGTCAGACCCTCTCAGAGCGAGTCCTTGGCGTCCAAGAAACACAATTGTGTTCACAATGTAAGTCATATACCTTCTGTTTTCCTCAATCTCCTGGCGATTGTGCTTGTCCAGTACTTGGAGGATGGTGTTGTCAAATCTCCTCTTTTCCCACTCTTTGAAGGCTACTTCAGAAGAGGAGTGAGAGGCAGATTTGGTGTGTGACGGAATGATGCCACGATCCTTCTCTCCAAAGGCATGCTTCCAGTCACTGAATCCTTCTATGGCAAATGCAGTTTCTCGTAAGTTCCGACCGAAGTGCCGGCAGTGAAAACAGTACATTTTGTTGGCCTCCACGGAGTATTCTATCCAGTGATAACACTTGTACCACGCAGGATTGAAGGCTCTTTAGTCCTTTCTCTTTGCTCCTTCTTTGGAGAAGAGTGTCCTTGGGAACTTCTGCAGTTTTGGCTGGGCTGGTCCATTCTCTGGAGAAGATGAAATATCTGATGGCGCAGCTACTGGCAAAAGAAAGAAAACAAATAACCAGATTAGTTTCTGATGTAGTTATTTCTAATCATATCTATGAAATAAAATATGAATGGTGAGTTACTTTTAAAAAATTTAAAGCTGGATAAGAAAATGAATATGCAAAAAAAAAAAAAAGAAAAAAAAAAGATAAAAACAAAATCTTATCTATAACCAGTCAAAAAGCCTACTGGTTTAATAGATAAGTAAAAAATTATTACTTTTACCCGTACCAGTACTATCATTCTCTTATCTATTAAACCGGTAGGCCCCAAATAACTTAATATTAGGCCTAAATTAGGCCTAATATAATTTGATATAGGCTAACAGTTGAATAATGAGGCTACTGATTGTTAAATTACTTTTATTCAACAACTAAATTAAGCCATGCTCACAGGCTATAGTATATAACCTACCCATTTTTTGCTGAGTAAGAGTTGCATGCCGATCAGGAGCAGATCCACCATCAAGAGCAGCAGGAGAACCAGCGGTCTCATCGGTAGCAGTAGCACTAGCACTAGCTGTACCAGTTGGCGTTGCACTGCCACTCGTGCATGCAGAACAATTCTCGATAGGGATTGGAACACTGGCATCATCCTCTTCCTGACAATTTTTGGCTTTAGGTACACCAAAGTAATCGGTAATTCGCTTTTTATTCATTTTCATGCAGGAGAAAAGCAAAAACGAACCTCACCAACGCCGTTCGCTGATCGCTAAAACAACTTCCTGGTCCGGGAGGCAAACGGTGATTGGATAACATCGCGATTCGCGCACATAGAATCGCGCAAGCACATTCGCGCAAGACCGAAAGAAAAAAACGGAATGAAAATGAAGAATAAGAAAAGCTCGATTTTTTTCAATGATAAATAAAAAAAAGCTCGATTTTTTTCAACCGATATATTTTTTTTTTGCTTCCATAAAGTACCGTACGCGGCCGCTAACTCACGCCCGGCAGGACGGATCGGAGGGCGGACTGGCTTTCAAGGAAGCCCCGCCGGCCGGTCCCACTCAGATTTTTTTATTATTTTTTTTTGCTTCCATACTGTACCGGGCGCGGACGCAAACCGCTTTGTGGCGGTCGGGGCTGGCGCTTGGGGCCGGTGGCGGTCGCCTTGTGGCGGTCGGGGGGTGGCAGGCTTGGGGCCGGTGGCGGTCGCCTTGTGGCGGTCGGGGGGTGGCAGTCGGGGCTGGCGCTTGGGGCCGGTGGCGGTCGCCTTGTGGCGGTCGGGGCTGGCGCTTGGGGCCGGTGGCGGTCGCCTTGTGGCGGTCGGGGCTGGCGCTTGGGGCCGGTGGCGGTCGGCTTGTGGCGGTCGCCTTGTGGCGGTCGGGGCTGGCGCCTGGGGCCGGTGGCGGTCGCCTTGTGGCGGTCGCCTTGTGGCGGTCGGGGCTGGCGCTTGGGGCCGGTGGCGGTCGCCTTGTGGCGGTCGCCTTGTGGCGGTCGCCTTGTGGCGGTCGGGGCTGGCGCTTGGGGCCGGTGGCGGTGGCCTTGTGGCGGTCGGGGGGGGGCGGTCGGGGCTGGCGCTTGGGGCCGGTGGCGGTCGCCTTGTGGCGGTCGGGGCTGGCACTTGGGGCCGGTGGCGGTCGCCTTGTGGCGGTCGGGGCTGGCGCTTGGGGCCGGTGGCGGTCGGCTTGTGGCGGTCGCCTTGTGGCGGTCGGGGCTGGCGCTTGGGGCCGGTGGCGGTCGCCTTGTGGCGGTCGGGGCTGGCGCTTGGGGCCGGTGGCGGTCGCCTTGTGGCGGTCGGGGGGTGGCGGTCGGCGCTGGCGCTTGGGGCCGGTGGCGGTCGCCTTGTGGCGGTCGGGGCTGGCGCTTGGGGCCGGTGGCGGTCGCCTTGTGGCGGTCGCCTTGTGGCGGTCGCCTTGTGGCGGTCGGGGGGTGACGGTCGGGGCTGGCGCTTGGGGCCGGTGGCGGTCGCCTTGTGGCGGTCGGGGCTGGCGCTTGGGGCCGGTGGCGGTCGCCTTGTGGCGGTCGCCTTGTGGCGGTCGGGGGGTGGCGGTCGGGGCTCGCGCTTGGGGCCGGTGGCGGTGGCCTTGTGGCGGTCGGGGGGTGGCGGTCAGGGCTGGCGCTTGGGGCCGGTGGCGGTCGCCTTGTGGCGGTCGGGGCTGGCGCTTGGGGCCGGTGGCGGTCGCCTTGTGGCGGTCGCCTTGTGGCGGTCGCCTTGTGGCGGTCGGGGGGTGGCGGTCGGGGCTGGCGCCTGGGGCCGGTGGCGGTGGCCTTGTGGCGGTCGGGGGGTGGCGGTCGGGGCTGGCGCTTGGGGCCGGTGGCGGTCGCCTTGTGGCGGTCGGGGCTGGCACTTGGGGCCGGTGGCCTTGTGGCGGTGGCCTTGTGGCGGTTGCCTTGTGGCGGTCGGGGCTGGCGCTTGGGGCCGGTGGCGGTCGCCTTGTGGTGGTCGGGGCTGGCGCTTGGGGCCGGTGGCGGTCGCCTTGTGGCGGTGGCCTTGTGGCGGTGGCCTTGTGGCGGTCGGGGGGTGGCTGTCGGGGCTGGCGTTTGGGGCCGGTGGCCTTGTGGCGGTCCGGGGGTGGCGGTCGGGGCTGGCGCTTGGGGCCGGTGGCGGTCGCCTTGTGGCGGTCGCCTTGTGGCGGTCGCCTTGTGGCGGTCGCCTTGTGGCGGTCGCCTTGTGGCGGTCGGGGGGTGGCGGTCGGGGCTGGCGCTTGGGGCCGGTGGCGGTGGCCTTGTGGCGGTCGGGGGGTGGCGGTCGGGGCTGGGGCTTGGGGCCGGTGGCGGTCGCCTTGTGGCGGTCGGGGCTGGCGCTTGGGGCCGGTGGCGGTGGCCTTGTGGCTGTCGGGGGGTGGCGGTCGGGGCTGGTGCTTGGGGCCGGTGGCGGTCGCCTTATGGCGGTCGGGGGGTGGCGGTCGGGGCTGGAGCTTGGGGCCGGTGGCGGTCGCCTTGTGGCGGTCGGGGCTGGCACTTGGGGCCGGTGGCGGTCGCCTTGTGGCGGTCGCATTGTGGCGGTCGCCTTGTGGCGGTCGGGGGGTGGCGGTCGGGGCTGGCGCTTGGGGCCGGTGGCGGTCGCCTTGTGGCGGTCGCCTTGTGGCGGTCGTCTTGTGGCGGTCGCCTTGTGGCGGTCGCCTTGTGGCGGTCGCCTTGTGGCGGTCGCCTTGTGGCGGTCGCCTTGTGGCGGTCGGGGGGGGGTGGCGGTCGGGGCTGGCCTTTGGGGCCGGTGGCGGTCGCCTTGTGGCGGTCGCCTTGTGGCGGTTGGGGCTGGCGCTTGGGGCCGGTGGCGGTCGCCTTGTGGCGGTCGCCTTGTGGCGGTCGCCTTGTGGCGGTCGCCTTGTGGCGGTCGCCTTGTGGCGGTCGCCTTGTGGCGGTCGGGGGGTGGCGGTCGGGGCTGGCGCTTGGGGCTGGTGCTTGGGGCTGGCGTCCGCCTATAGTGGTTTAATTTCGGGAGGAAGATTTATTTTCGTCCCAAGCCCGCCGCTGGAGAAAATTTTAGGTACCAGGAGTGGATTTTTTTTGTCCACTCAGGAGGGGGACGTTGACTGGTTTGGTGTCCAGGGGAAAGTGCTCTTTTCTCGGCCAGGAGAAAGATTAGACTCCCAGCCCGCCGCTGGAGAAAATCTTAGGTACCAGGAGTGGATTTTTTTTGTCCACTCAGGAGGGGGACGTTGACTGGTTTGGTGTCCGGGGGAAAGTGCTCTTTTCTCGGCCAGGAGAAAGATTAGACTCCCAGCCCGCCGCTGGAGAACATTTTAGGTACCAGGAGTGGATTTTTTTGTCTACTCAGGAGGGGGACGTTGCTCCGTTCGTTGTCCGGGGAGGGTGCCTGGTCGCCGGACTGGCCTCTTGCGCGCTCCCGCTGTCATTCTCCAGAGACTAAGTTATACTAAGGGGAGGCTGCCTCCTCCTGCCTGCCGCCCGAGGATGCTGCCTCATCCCCGGACGAGCCTCTTACGCGCGCCCGCTGTCATTCTCCGGAGACTACGTAAGTTATACTAAGGGGAGGCTGCCTCCTCCCGCCTGCCGCCCGAGGATGCTGTCTCATCCCCGGACGACCCTCTTACGCGCGCCCGCTGTCATTCTCCGGAGACTAAGTTCCACCGAGGGGAGGCCGCCTCCGCCCGCCGCCCGAGGATGCTGCCTCATCCCCGGACGAGCCTCTTACGCGCGCCCGCTGTCATTCTTCAGGGACTAAGTTATACTAAGGGGAGGCTGCCTCCTCCCGCCTGCCGCCCGAGGATGCTGCCTCATCCCCGGACGAGCCTCTTACGCGCGCCCGCTGTCATTCTCCGGAAACTAAGTTCCACCGAGGGGAGGCCGCCTCCGCCCGCCTGCCGCCCGAGGATGCTGCCTCATCCCCGGACGAGCCTCTTACGCGCGCCCGCTGTCATTCTCCGGAGACTAAGTTCCACCGAGGGGAGGCCGCCTCCGCCCGCCCGTCGCCCGCCCGCCGCCGCCCGCCGACGCTGCCTCGTCGCCCGGCCGGCCTCCCTCCCTTGGCGGCCTCCCTAAATTCGACTAAGTTCCACCCCGCCCCTGGTACCAGCCACCTCCAGCAGGGAGGGACGGGGGTGGGGGTGGGGGTAGGGGTAGGGGGTAGGGGGTTGCCGACCGGCCCCTGGAGGTGCACCGGCCGACAAAAGGTACGCGAGCGTCGAGGCAGACGGGGAGATGGCGTTACGCCGCGCGCGGACCCTCCGCCGGCGCGCAGAGACGCCGGGGCTTGCTGGCGCGGTCGCCGC